>NC_092243.1:22339202-22641449 GCF_036320965.1 Panulirus ornatus | reverse complement strand
AGAGAGGATGAGAGAGAGAGATGAGAGAGAGAGAGAGTGAGAGAGAGAGAGGAGAGAGAGAGAGAGGAGAGAGAGAGAGAGAGAGAGAGAGAGATGAGAGAGAGAGAGATGAGAGAGAGAGAGAGAGAGAGAGAGAGAGAGAGAGAGAGAGAGAGAGAGAGAGAGAGGAGAGAGAGGAGAGAGAGAGAGAGAGAGAGAGAGAGGAGAGGATGAGAGAGAGAGGAGAGAGAATGATCTAGTTTTTGATGGGCTAGAAGGCAAAGGAGAGATGGGTTCGAAGGCGAGGGAGAGCTAGACAAAGAAGTCGACGGTGAGCTAGGTGAGGCTAGGATGGTTCAGAAATCGAGGGTGAGGTGGGCTTAAGGCGAGGGTGGAGTGGGATTAAAGGTGATTGTTGGCCGATTAACCGCGAGAGTGTGCTTTTTATGACTGCGAGAGTGGAATTGGCCTGAGAAAGTGGTTACCTCGGCCTGAAAATGAGGGTGGGCTTGGGAAGAAAGTGAAGAAGGACTTGGCCTGAAGCCTAGGGTGGGATGGGCCTGAAGGTGAGGTTGAGGTATGTTTGAGGGCATTAGTAGGATGGACCTGACAGGAATGCTGGGATATGCATGAAGACGAAGTTGAGCTTGGCCAAAAGGCCTATATGGTCTGGGTCAAAAGTCGAAAATGGAATGGGTCTGTAGACGAGGATGAGCTGGGCCTGAGGGCGAATGTAATCTTGACATGAAGGCTAAGGAGGGATGGGCCAGAAGGCGAAGGTGGGATGGGCCTGAAGACCAGGATGGGTAAAGTCTGAAGGCGAGCTTGAGGTAGGTATGGGCCAGAAGGCGATGGTGGGATATCCCTGAAGACGAGTGTAGTCAAGAAAAGAAGGCGAGGACATGTTCGGTTGGAAGGTGAATGTGGGTTGTGCTTGTAGACGAGGATGAGCTGGGCCTAAAGGAGAGTGTGAGCTTGACCTAAAGGATAAGGTCAAATGGTCAAGAAGGCAATGGTAGGATGGGTTTGAAGACGATGGTGGCCAAATAATGAAGGCGATGATCAGATTTGTTGAAGGTGAGTGTGGTATGCTACTGAAAGCGAACATGGGCTGGGATAGGAGGAGGATGAGGGTTGGAGTGAAGTCGTTGATGGGATAGGCCTGAAGGCGAGGGTGAGATACGCTAGTGTTTGAAGGTTGGATGGGAAAGAAGGCATTGGTGAGATGGGATGAGTGTGAGGGTTGGATTGACTTGAAGAAGATGTTATGTATCTGAAGGAGAGGTTTGGGCGGGGTTAGAAGGTGAATGTGGGTTGGAATTGATTGGAATGGTAGTCTAGGAGCAAAAGCGAGAATAGCCTGGAACAGAGAGCGAAGGGGGGCGGGTCTCAATATGCGAGTAGAATGAGCCTGAAGGCGAGGGAAGATGAGCTTCTATCCGAGGGTGGGATGGGTCAGAAAACATGGAAGGGATTGGCTTGAAAGCGAGGGTGGGATAGAATTGAAAAAGATGGGTGAGCAGGGTATGAAGGAGAGGTTGGGCCCAAACAGATGGTGAAGATGAGAAGGGAATGAAGACTAGGTTGGGCTAGGACTGAAAATGAGAGTGGCCTGGGCTAAAAGGCAAAAGAGTGTCGGTTCTGAAGGTGTGGTTAGGAGAGGCCTGAAGACAAGAGTGAGACGGCCTTGTAGGTAAGTGTGGAAAGGCGAGAAGGTAAGGGTTTAATGCGTTTGAATGAGAGGGTGTGATGTGCCTGAAGGCGAAGGTAGGCGGTACGAGAAGGTGAAGTTAGGTGGGGCTAGAACCCGAAGGTGTGCTGGTATTTAAGGCAATGGTTAGGTACTTGTAAAAGTGAAAATGGGATCGGCCAAAAGACGATGTTGTGCTGAGCTGGAAGGGGGAAGGTCTTGAGGGCGAAGGTCGGATGGGTCTAAAAATGTAGGTCGGCTGCGCCTGAAAGCGTGTGTGGAATGGGACAGAAGTAGAGAGAGAGAGAGAGAGAGAGAGAGAGAGAGAGAGAGAGAGAGAGAGAGAGAGAGAGAGAGAGAGAGAGAGAGAGAGAGAGAGAGAGAGAGAGAGAGAGAGAGAGAGAGAGAGAGAGAGAGAGAGAGAGAGAGAGAGAGAGAGAGAGAGAGAGAGAGAGAGAGAGAGAGAGAGAGAGAGAGAGAGAGAGAGAGAGAGAGAGAGAGAGAGAGAGAGAGAGAGAGAGAGAGAGAGAGAGAGAGAGAGAGAGAGAGAGAGAGAGAGAGAGAGAGAGAGAGAGAGAGAGAGAGAGAGAGAGAGAGAGAGAGAGAGAGAGAGAGAGAGAGAGAGAGAGAGAGAGAGAGAGAGAGAGAGAGAGAGAGAGAGAGAGAGAGAGAGAGAGAGAGAGAGAGAGAGAGAGAGAGAGAGAGAGAGAGAGAGAGAGAGAGAGAGAGAGAGAGAGAGAGAGAGAGAGAGAGAGAGAGAGAGAGAGAGAGAGAGAGAGAGAGAGAGAGAGAGAGAGAGAGAGAGAGAGAGAGAGAGAGAGAGAGAGAGAATGATCTAGTTTTTGAATGGGCTAGAAGGCAAAGGAGAGATGGGTTCGAAGGCGAGGGAGAGCTAGACAAAGAAGTCGACGGTGAGCTAGGTGAGGCTAGGATGGTTCAGAAATCGAGGGTGAGGTGGAGCTTAAGGCGAGGGTGGAGTGGGATTAAAGGTGATTGTTGGCCGATATAACCGCGAGAGTGTGCTTTTTATGACTGCGAGAGTGGAATTGGCCTGAGAAAGTGGTTACCTCGGCCTGAAAATGAGGGTGGGCTTGGGAAGAAAGTGAAGAAGGACTTGGCCTGAAGCCTAGGGTGGGATGGGCCTGAAGGTGAGGTTGAGGTATGTTTGAGGGCATTAGTAGGATGGACCTGACAGGAATGCTGGGATATGCATGAAGACGAAGTTGAGCTTGGCCAAAAGGCCTATATGGTCTGGGTCAAAAGTCGAAAATGGAATGGGTCTGTAGACGAGGATGAGCTGGGCCTGAGGGCGAATGTAATCTTGACATGAAGGCTAAGGAGGGATGGGCCAGAAGGCGAAGGTGGGATGGGCCTGAAGACCAGGATGGGTAAAGTCTGAAGGCGAGCTTGAGGTAGGTATGGGCCAGAAGGCGATGGTGGGATATCCCTGAAGACGAGTGTAGTCAAGAAAAGAAGGCGAGGACATGTTCGGTTGGAAGGTGAATGTGGGTTGTGCTTGTAGACGAGGATGAGCTGGGCCTAAAGGAGAGTGTGAGCTTGACCTAAAGGATAAGGTCAAATGGTCAAGAAGGCAATGGTAGGATGGGTTTGAAGACGATGGTGGCCAAATAATGAAGGCGATGATCAGATTTGTTGAAGGTGAGTGTGGTATGCTACTGAAAGCGAACATGGGCTGGGATAGGAGGAGGATGAGGGTTGGAGTGAAGTCGTTGATGGGATAGGCCTGAAGGCGAGGGTGAGATACGCTAGTGTTTGAAGGTTGGATGGGAAAGAAGGCATTGGTGAGATGGGATGAGTGTGAGGGTTGGATTGACTTGAAGAAGATGTTATGTATCTGAAGGAGAGGTTTGGGCGGGGTTAGAAGGTGAATGTGGGTTGGAATTGATTGGAATGGTAGTCTAGGAGCAAAAGCGAGAATAGCCTGGAACAGAGAGCGAAGGGGGGCGGGTCTCAATATGCGAGTAGAATGAGCCTGAAGGCGAGGGAAGATGAGCTTCTATCCGAGGGTGGGATGGGTCAGAAAACATGGAAGGGATTGGCTTGAAAGCGAGGGTGGGATAGAATTGAAAAAGATGGGTGAGCAGGGTATGAAGGAGAGGTTGGGCCCAAACAGATGGTGAAGATGAGAAGGGAATGAAGACTAGGTTGGGCTAGGACTGAAAATGAGAGTGGCCTGGGCTAAAAGGCAAAAGAGTGTCGGTTCTGAAGGTGTGGTTAGGAGAGGCCTGAAGACAAGAGTGAGACGGCCTTGTAGGTAAGTGTGGAAAGGCGAGAAGGTAAGGGTTTAATGCGTTTGAATGAGAGGGTGTGATGTGCCTGAAGGCGAAGGTAGGCGGTACGAGAAGGTGAAGTTAGGTGGGGCTAGAACCCGAAGGTGTGCTGGTATTTAAGGCAATGGTTAGGTACTTGTAAAAGTGAAAATGGGATCGGCCAAAAGACGATGTTGTGCTGAGCTGGAAGGGGGAAGGTCTTGAGGGCGAAGGTCGGATGGGTCTAAAAATGTAGGTCGGCTGCGCCTGAAAGCGTGTGTGGAATGGGACAGAAGTAGAGAGAGAGAGAGAGAGAGAGAGAGAGAGAGAGAGAGAGAGAGAGAGAGAGAGAGAGAGAGAGAGAGAGAGAGAGAGAGAGAGAGAGAGAGAGAGAGAGAGAGAGAGAGAGAGAGAGAGAGAGAGAGAATGATCTAGTTTTTGAATGGGCTAGAAGGCAAAGGAGAGATGGGTTCGAAGGCGAGGGAGAGCTAGACAAAGAAGTCGACGGTGAGCTAGGTGAGGCTAGGATGGTTCAGAAATCGAGGGTGAGGTGGAGCTTAAGGCGAGGGTGGAGTGGGATTAAAGGTGATTGTTGGCCGATATAACCGCGAGAGTGTGCTTTTTATGACTGCGAGAGTGGAATTGGCCTGAGAAAGTGGTTACCTCGGCCTGAAAATGAGGGTGGGCTTGGGAAGAAAGTGAAGAAGGACTTGGCCTGAAGCCTAGGGTGGGATGGGCCTGAAGGTGAGGTTGAGGTATGTTTGAGGGCATTAGTAGGATGGACCTGACAGGAATGCTGGGATATGCATGAAGACGAAGTTGAGCTTGGCCAAAAGGCCTATATGGTCTGGGTCAAAAGTCGAAAATGGAATGGGTCTGTAGACGAGGATGAGCTGGGCCTGAGGGCGAATGTAATCTTGACATGAAGGCTAAGGAGGGATGGGCCAGAAGGCGAAGGTGGGATGGGCCTGAAGACCAGGGTGGGTAAAGTCTGAAGGCGAGCTTGAGGTAGGTATGGGCCAGAAGGCGATGGTGGGATATCCCTGAAGACGAGTGTAGTCAAGAAAAGAAGGCGAGGACATGTTCGGTTGGAAGGTGAATGTGGGTTGTGCTTGTAGACGAGGATGAGCTGGGCCTAAAGGAGAGTGTGAGCTTGACCTAAAGGATAAGGTCAAATGGTCAAGAAGGCAATGGTAGGATGGGTTTGAAGACGATGGTGGCCAAATAATGAAGGCGATGATCAGATTTGTTGAAGGTGAGTGTGGTATGCTACTGAAAGCGAACATGGGCTGGGATAGGAGGAGGATGAGGGTTGGAGTGAAGTCGTTGATGGGATAGGCCTGAAGGCGAGGGTGAGATACGCTAGTGTTTGAAGGTTGGATGGGAAAGAAGGCATTGGTGAGATGGGATGAGTGTGAGGGTTGGATTGACTTGAAGAAGATGTTATGTATCTGAAGGAGAGGTTTGGGCGGGGTTAGAAGGTGAATGTGGGTTGGAATTGATTGGAATGGTAGTCTAGGAGCAAAAGCGAGAATAGCCTGGAACAGAGAGCGAAGGGGGGCGGGTCTCAATATGCGAGTAGAATGAGCCTGAAGGCGAGGGAAGATGAGCTTCTATCCGAGGGTGGGATGGGTCAGAAAACATGGAAGGGATTGGCTTGAAAGCGAGGGTGGGATAGAATTGAAAAAGATGGGTGAGCAGGGTATGAAGGAGAGGTTGGGCCCAAACAGATGGTGAAGATGAGAAGGGAATGAAGACTAGGTTGGGCTAGGACTGAAAATGAGAGTGGCCTGGGCTAAAAGGCAAAAGAGTGTCGGTTCTGAAGGTGTGGTTAGGAGAGGCCTGAAGACAAGAGTGAGACGGCCTTGTAGGTAAGTGTGGAAAGGCGAGAAGGTAAGGGTTTAATGCGTTTGAATGCGAGGGTGTGATGTGCCTGAAGGCGAAGGTAGGCGGTACGAGAAGGTGAAGTTAGGTGGGGCTAGAACCCGAAGGTGTGCTGGTATTTAAGGCAATGGTTAGGTACTTGTAAAAGTGAAAATGGGATCGGCCAAAAGACGATGTTGTGCTGAGCTGGAAGGGGGAAGGTCTTGAGGGCGAAGGTCGGATGGGTCTAAAAATGTAGGTCGGCTGCGCCTGAAAGCGTGTGTGGAATGGGACAGAAGTAGAGAGAGAGAGAGAGAGAGAGAGAGAGAGAGAGAGAGAGAGAGAGAGAGAGAGAGAGAGAGAGAGAGAGAGAGAGAGAGAGAGAGAGAGAGAGAGAGAGAGAGAGAGAGAGAGAGAGAGAGAGAGAGAGAGAGAGAGAGAGAGAGAGAGAGAGAGAGAGAGAGAGAGAGAGAGAGAGAGAGAGAGAGAGAGAGAGAGAGAGAGAGAGAGAGAGAGAGAGAGAGAGAGAGAGAGAGAGAGAGAGAGAGAGAGAGAGAGAGAGAGAGAGAGAGAGAGAGAATGATCTAGTTTTTGAATGGGCTAGAAGGCAAAGGAGAGATGGGTTCGAAGGCGAGGGAGAGCTAGACAAAGAAGTCGACGGTGAGCTAGGTGAGGCTAGGATGGTTCAGAAATCGAGGGTGAGGTGGAGCTTAAGGCGAGGGTGGAGTGGGATTAAAGGTGATTGTTGGCCGATATAACCGCGAGAGTGTGCTTTTTATGACTGCGAGAGTGGAATTGGCCTGAGAAAGTGGTTACCTCGGCCTGAAAATGAGGGTGGGCTTGGGAAGAAAGTGAAGAAGGACTTGGCCTGAAGCCTAGGGTGGGATGGGCCTGAAGGTGAGGTTGAGGTATGTTTGAGGGCATTAGTAGGATGGACCTGACAGGAATGCTGGGATATGCATGAAGACGAAGTTGAGCTTGGCCAAAAGGCCTATATGGTCTGGGTCAAAAGTCGAAAATGGAATGGGTCTGTAGACGAGGATGAGCTGGGCCTGAGGGCGAATGTAATCTTGACATGAAGGCTAAGGAGGGATGGGCCAGAAGGCGAAGGTGGGATGGGCCTGAAGACCAGGATGGGTAAAGTCTGAAGGCGAGCTTGAGGTAGGTATGGGCCAGAAGGCGATGGTGGGATATCCCTGAAGACGAGTGTAGTCAAGAAAAGAAGGCGAGGACATGTTCGGTTGGAAGGTGAATGTGGGTTGTGCTTGTAGACGAGGATGAGCTGGGCCTAAAGGAGAGTGTGAGCTTGACCTAAAGGATAAGGTCAAATGGGCAAGAAGGCAATGGTAGGATGGGTTTGAAGACGATGGTGGCCAAATAATGAAGGCGATGATCAGATTTGTTGAAGGTGAGTGTGGTATGCTACTGAAAGCGAACATGGGCTGGGATAGGAGGAGGATGAGGGTTGGAGTGAAGTCGTTGATGGGATAGGCCTGAAGGCGAGGGTGAGATACGCTAGTGTTTGAAGGTTGGATGGGAAAGAAGGCATTGGTGAGATGGGATGAGTGTGAGGGTTGGATTGACTTGAAGAAGATGTTATGTATCTGAAGGAGAGGTTTGGGCGGGGTTAGAAGGTGAATGTGGGTTGGAATTGATTGGAATGGTAGTCTAGGAGCAAAAGCGAGAATAGCCTGGAACAGAGAGCGAAGGGGGGCGGGTCTCAATATGCGAGTAGAATGAGCCTGAAGGCGAGGGAAGATGAGCTTCTATCCGAGGGTGGGATGGGTCAGAAAACATGGAAGGGATTGGCTTGAAAGCGAGGGTGGGATAGAATTGAAAAAGATGGGTGAGCAGGGTATGAAGGAGAGGTTGGGCCCAAACAGATGGTGAAGATGAGAAGGGAATGAAGACTAGGTTGGGCTAGGACTGAAAATGAGAGTGGCCTGGGCTAAAAGGCAAAAGAGTGTCGGTTCTGAAGGTGTGGTTAGGAGAGGCCTGAAGACAAGAGTGAGACGGCCTTGTAGGTAAGTGTGGAAAGGCGAGAAGGTAAGGGTTTAATGCGTTTGAATGAGAGGGTGTGATGTGCCTGAAGGCGAAGGTAGGCGGTACGAGAAGGTGAAGTTAGGTGGGGCTAGAACCCGAAGGTGTGCTGGTATTTAAGGCAATGGTTAGGTACTTGTAAAAGTGAAAATGGGATCGGCCAAAAGACGATGTTGTGCTGAGCTGGAAGGGGGAAGGTCTTGAGGGCGAAGGTCGGATGGGTCTAAAAATGTAGGTCGGCTGCGCCTGAAAGCGTGTGTGGAATGGGACAGAAGTAGAGAGAGAGAGAGAGAGAGAGAGAGAGAGAGAGAG
The DNA here is from genome assembly GCF_036320965.1 of Panulirus ornatus. Classification (NCBI taxonomy): domain Eukaryota; kingdom Metazoa; phylum Arthropoda; class Malacostraca; order Decapoda; family Palinuridae; genus Panulirus; species Panulirus ornatus. Next base: position 22,633,295 of record NC_092243.1, on the reverse strand, counting down.
AGAGAGAGAGAGAGAGAGAGAGAGAGAGAGAGAGAGAGAGAGAGAGAGAGAGAGAGAGAGAGAGAGAGAGAGAGAGAGAGAGAGAATGATCTAGTTTTTGAATGGGCTAGAAGGCAAAGGAGAGATGGGTTCGAAGGCGAGGGAGAGCTAGACAAAGAAGTCGACGGTGAGCTAGGTGAGGCTAGGATGGTTCAGAAATCGAGGGTGAGGTGGAGCTTAAGGCGAGGGTGGAGTGGGATTAAAGGTGATTGTTGGCCGATATAACCGCGAGAGTGTGCTTTTTATGACTGCGAGAGTGGAATTGGCCTGAGAAAGTGGTTACCTCGGCCTGAAAATGAGGGTGGGCTTGGGAAGAAAGTGAAGAAGGACTTGGCCTGAAGCCTAGGGTGGGATGGGCCTGAAGGTGAGGTTGAGGTATGTTTGAGGGCATTAGTAGGATGGACCTGACAGGAATGCTGGGATATGCATGAAGACGAAGTTGAGCTTGGCCAAAAGGCCTATATGGTCTGGGTCAAAAGTCGAAAATGGAATGGGTCTGTAGACGAGGATGAGCTGGGCCTGAGGGCGAATGTAATCTTGACATGAAGGCTAAGGAGGGATGGGCCAGAAGGCGAAGGTGGGATGGGCCTGAAGACCAGGGTGGGTAAAGTCTGAAGGCGAGCTTGAGGTAGGTATGGGCCAGAAGGCGATGGTGGGATATCCCTGAAGACGAGTGTAGTCAAGAAAAGAAGGCGAGGACATGTTCGGTTGGAAGGTGAATGTGGGTTGTGCTTGTAGACGAGGATGAGCTGGGCCTAAAGGAGAGTGTGAGCTTGACCTAAAGGATAAGGTCAAATGGGCAAGAAGGCAATGGTAGGATGGGTTTGAAGACGATGGTGGCCAAATAATGACGGCGATGATCAGATTTGTTGAAGGTGAGTGTGGTATGCTACTGAAAGCGAACATGGGCTGGGATAGGAGGAGGATGAGGGTTGGAGTGAAGTCGTTGATGGGATAGGCCTGAAGGCGAGGGTGAGATACGCTAGTGTTTGAAGGTTGGATGGGAAAGAAGGCATTGGTGAGATGGGATGAGTGTGAGGGTTGGATTGACTTGAAGAAGATGTTATGGATCTGAAGGAGAGGTTTGGGCGGGGTTAGAAGGTGAATGTGGGTTGGAATTGATTGGAATGGTAGTCTAGGAGCAAAAGCGAGAATAGCCTGGAACAGAGAGCGAAGGGGGGCGGGTCTCAATATGCGAGTAGAATGAGCCTGAAGGCGAGGGAAGATGAGCTTCTATCCGAGGGTGGGATGGGTCAGAAAACATGGAAGGGATTGGCCTGAAAGCGAGGGTGGGATAGAATTGAAAAAGATGGGTGAGCAGGGTATGAAGGAGAGGTTGGGCCCAAACAGATGGTGAAGATGAGAAGGGAATGAAGACTAGGTTGGGCTAGGATTGAAAATGAGAGTGGCCTGGGCTAAAAGGCAAAAGAATGTCGGTTCTGAAGGTGTGGTTAGGAGAGGCCTGAAGACAAGAGTGAGACGGCCTTGTAGGTAAGTGTGGAAAGGCGAGAAGGTAAGGGTTTAATGCGTTTGAATGCGAGGGTGTGATGTGCCTGAAGGCGAAGGTAGGCGGTACGAGAAGGTGAAGTTAGGTGGGGCTAGAACCCGAAGGTGTGCTGGTATTTAAGGCAATGGTTAGGTACTTGTAAAAGTGAAAATGGGATCGGCCAAAAGACGATGTTGTGCTGAGCTGGAAGGGGGAAGGTCTTGAGGGCGAAGGTCGGATGGGTCTAAAAATGTAGGTCGGCTGCGCCTGAAAGCGTGGGTGGAGGGGGAGAGAGAGAGAGAGAGAGAGAGAGAGAGAGAGAGAGAGAGAGAGAGAGAGAGAGAGAGAGAGAGAGAGAGAGAGAGAGAGAGAGAGAGAGAGAGAGAGAGAGAGAGAGAGAGAGAGAGAGAGAGAGAGAGAGAGAATGATCTAGTTTTTGTATGGGCTAGAAGGTAAAGTTGAGATGGGTTTGAAGGCGAGGGATATATAGACAAAGAAGTCGACGGTTAGCTTGCCCTGAAGGTGAGGCTACGATGGTTCAGAAATCGAGGGTGAGGTGGAGCTGAAGGCGAGGGTGGAGTGGGCCTAAAGGTGATGGTTGGCCGATCTAACCGCGAGGGTTTGCTTTTCATGACGGCGAGAGTGGAATGGGCCTGAGAAAGTGGTTACCTCGGCCTGAAAATGAGGTTGGGCTTGGTAAGAAAGTGAAGCTGGACTTGGCCTGAAGCCTAGGGTGGGATGGGCCTGAAGGTGAGGTTGAGGTAGGTTTGAGGGCTTTAGTAGGATGGACCTGACAGGAATGCTGGGATATGCCTGAAGACGAGGGTGAGCTTGGCCAAAAGGCCTATATGGTCTGGGTCAAAAGTCGAAAATGGAATGGGTCTGTAGACGAGGATGAGCTGGGCCTGAGGGCGAATGTAATCTTGACATGAAGGCTAAGGAGGGATGGGCCAGAAGGCGAAGGTGGGATGGGCCTGAAGACCAGGGTGGGTAAAGCCTGAAGGCGAGCTTGAGGTAGGTATGGGCCAGAAGGCGATGGTGGGATATCCCTGAAGACGAGTGTAGTCATGAAAAGAAGGCGAGGACATGTTCGGTTGGAAGGGGAATGTGGGTTGTGCTTGTAGACGAGGATGAGCTGGGCCTAAAGGAGAGTGTGAGCTTGACCTAAAGGATAAGGTCAAATGGTCAAGAAGGCAATGGTGGGATGGGTTTGAAGACGATGGTGGCCAAATACTGAAGGCGATGGTCAGAAGGGTTGAAGGTGAGTGTGGTATGCTACTGAAAGCGAACGTGGGCTGGGATAGGAGGAGGATGAGGGTTGGAGTGAAGTCGTTGATGGGATCGGCCTGAAGGCGAGGGTGAGATACGCTAGTGTTTGAAGGTTGGATGGGAAAGAAGTCCTGGGTGAGATGGGATGAGTGTGAGGGTTGGATTGACTTGAAGAAGATGTTATGGATCTGAAGGAGAGGTTTGGGCGGGGTTAGAAGGTGAATGTGGGTTGGAATTGATTGGAATGGTAGTCTAGGAGCAAAAGCGAGAATAGCCTGGAACAGAGAGCGAAGGGGGGCGGGTCTCAATATGCGAGTGGAATGAGCCTGAAGGCGAGGTAAGATGAGCTTCTAGGCGAGGGTGGGATGGGCCAGAAAACAAGGAAGGGATGGGCTTGAAGGCGAGGGTGGGATAGAATTGAAAAAGATGGGTGAGCAGGGTATGAAGGAGAGGTTGGGCCCAGACCAGATGGTGAAGATGAGAAGGGAATGAAGACTAGGTTGGGCTAGGACTGAAAATGAGAGTGGCCTGGGCTAAAAGGCAAAAGAGTGGCGGTTCTGAAGGTGTGGTTAAGAGAGGTATGAAGGCGAGAGTGAGACGGCCTTGTAGGTAAGTGTGGAAAGGCGAGAAGGTAAGGGTTTAATGCGTTTGAATGCGAGGGTGTGATGTGCCTGAAGGCGAAGGTAGGCGGTACGAGAAGGTGAAGTTAGGTGGAGCTAGAAGGCGAAGGTGTGCTGGTATTTTAGCCAATGGTTAGCTAGTTCTGAAATTAAAATTGGGATCGGCCAAAAGACGATGTTGGGTTGAGTTGAAAGGGGGAAGGTCTTGAGGGAGAAGGTCGGATGTGTCTAAAGATGTAGGTCGGCTGCGCCTGAAGGCTTGGGTGGAGAGAGAGAGAGAGAGAGAGAGAGAGAGAGAGAGAGAGAGAGAGAGAGAGAGAGAGAGAGAGAGAGAGAGAGAGAGAGAGAGAGAGAGAGAGAGAGAGAGAGAGAGAGAGAGAGAGAGAGAGAGAGAGAGAGAGAGAGAGAGAATGATCTAGTTTTTGTATGGGCTAGAAGGTAAAGTTGAGATGGGTTTGAAGGCGAGGGATATATAGACAAAGAAGTCGACGGTTAGCTTGCCCTGAAGGTGAGGCTACGATGGTTCAGAAATCGAGGGTGAGGTGGAGCTGAAGGTGAGGGTGGAGTGGGCCCAAAGGTGATGGTTGGCCGATCTAACCGCGAGGGTTTGCTTTTCATGACGGCGAGAGTGGAATGGGCCTGAGAAAGTGGTTACCTCGGACTGAAAATGAGTGTGGGCTTGGGAAGAAAGTGAAGATAGACTTGGCCTGAAGGCTAGGGTGGGATGTGCCTGAAGGTGAGGTTGAGGTATGTTTGAGGGCATTAGTAGGATGGACCTGAGAAGAATGCTGGGATATGCCTTAAGACGAGGGTGAGCTTGGCCATAAGGCCTATATGGTTTGGGTCAAAAGTCGAAAATGGAATGGGTCTGTAGACGAGGATGAGCTGGGCCTGAGGGCGAATGTAATCTTGACATGAAGGCTAAGGAGGGATGGGCCAGAAGGCGAAGGTGGGATGGACCTGAAGACCAGGGTGGGTAAAGCGTGAAGGCGAGTTTGAGGTAGGTATGGGCCAGAAGGCGATGGTGGGATATCACTGACGACGAGTGTAGTCATGAAAAGAAGGCGAGGACATGTTCGGTTGGAAGGGGAAGGTGGGCTGTGCTTGTAGACGAGGATGAGCTGGGCCTAAAGGAGAGTGTGAGCTTGACCTAAAGGATAAGGTCAAATGGGCAAGAAGGCAATGGTGGGATGGGTTTGAAGACGATGGTGGCCAAATACTGAAGGCGATGGTCAGATGGGTTGAAGGTGAGTGTGGTATGCTACTGAAAGCGAACGTGGGCTGGGATAGGAGGAGGATGAGGGTTGGAGTGAAGTCGTTGATGGGATAGGCCTGAAGGCGAGGGTGAGATACGCTAGTGTTTGAAGGTTGGATGGGAAAGAAGGCATGGGTGAGATGGGATGAATGTGAGGGTTGGATTGGTTTGAAGATGTTATTGATCTGAAGGAGAGGTTTGGGCGGGGTTAGAAGGTGAATGTGGGTTGGAATTGATTGGAATGGTAGTCTAGGAGCAAAAGCGAGAATAGCCTGGAACAGAGAGCGAAGGGGGGCGGGTCTCAATATGCGAGTGGAATGAGCCTGAAGGCGAGGGAAGATGAGCTTCTAGGCGAGGGTGGGATGGGCCAGAAAACAAGGAAGGGATGGGCTTGAAGGCGAGGGTGGGATAGAATTGAAAAAGATGGGTGAGCAGGGTATGAAGGAGAGGTTGGGCCCGACCAGATGGTGAAGATGAGAAGGGAATGAAGACTAGGTTGGGCTAGGACTGAAAATGAGAGTGGGCTGGGCTAAAAGGCAAAAGAGTGGCGGTTCTGAAGGTGTGGTTAGGAGAGGCCTGAAGGCGAGAGTGAGACGGCCTTGTAGGTAAGTGTGGAAAGGCGAGAAGGTAAGGGTTTAATGCGTTTGAATGCGAGGGTGTGATGTGCCTGAAGGCGAAGGTAGGCGGTACGAGAAGGTGAAGTTAGGTGGGGCTAGAAGGCGAAGGTGTGCTGGTATTCAAGGCAATGGTTAGCTAGTTGTAAAAGTAAAAATGGGATCGGCCAAAAGACGATGTTGGGTTGAGCTGAAAGGGGGAAGGTCTTGAGGGCGAAGGTAGGATGGGTCTAAAGATGTAGGTCGACTGCGCCTGAAGGCTTGGGTGGAGAAAGAGAGAGAGAGAGAGAGAGAGAGAGAGAGAGAGAGAGAGAGAGAGAGAGAGAGAGAGAGAGAGAGAGAGAGAGAGAGAGAGAGAGAGAGAGAGAGAGAGAGAGAGAGAGAGAGAGAGAGAGAGAGAGAGAGAGAGAGAGAGAGAGAGAGAGAGAGGCTGGAGGGGGAGGGGGGGTTTGAACTGAGAGCGAGTGTAGTATTGGGCTGAAGGCAATGTTGATCTGGTTATGACTGTTAGAAAGAAAAGGTAACGGAGGAGAGGTGAGCTGGGCCAGAAGTAGACGCTCGCTGGGCCTGAAGTTGAGCCTGAGATGGGACAGAATACGCCGGTGCACCGGGAGTGAAGACGAATTCTAAATAGTCCTGAAGGATAGTAATTGACGGTGTGCTCGGCCAGAGAAGTGGTGATAGACTGGATCAGAAGGTAAGGATAGGGTGGGCTTCAAGGCGATGGTCTGCTGATCTAATTGCGTGGATGTGCTTCTCTTGAGGGGGAGGGTGGGAGGGCCTTAAGGTGTGTTTAGCTGAGACTAAGAGGGAGGGTGGGCTGCAGAAGGTGAAGATGGACTTGGCCTGAAGGCAAGGGTGGGGCCTGAAGACGTGGGTTGGATGGATCAGGTGAGCATAGGCTGGGTCAGGTGACGAAGGTGGGTTGGGTCTGTAGACGAGGATGATCTTGGCGTGAAGGGGAGCGTGAGCTTGACATGAAGGCTAAGGTGGGGAGGGCTGGAAGAATAGGTGGGGTGGATCTGTAGACGAGCGTGGGCGGAGCCTAATGGGAAGGTTTAGCTAGGTTTCAAGGAAAGAGTTGGATGGGCCAGAAGGCGTTGGTGGGATGTGTCTGAAGACAAGTTCGGTCAGGGCAAGATGGCGAGGATGGGCTCGCCTGGAGAGGGGAAGGTGGGTTGTGTTTGTAGACAATTAAGAGCTAGGCCTGAAGGAGAGTGTCAGATTGACCTGAAGGCTAAGGTTGGATGGGCCAGAAGACGTTGGTGAGATGGGTTTGAAGACGAGAGTAGGCTGGGCCTGAAAGCGAGGATGAGCTTAGCCTGTCATCGAGGTGGTGATGGACTAGAAGATGATAGAATGGGTTCGATGGCAATGGTGGGATGGGCAATAGGGTGAGGGGAAGTTTGTACTGAAAGCAAGTGTTGGATGTGGTCTGAATGCGAGGATGATCTGGGAATGACTGTTAGAAAGAAAAGGGACAGAAGACGAGCTGAGCTGGGCCAGAAGACGAGAGTGAGCTGGGCTTGAAGTTGAGGCAGAGATGGAACATATTACGCCGGTGAGTTGGGAGAAGACGAGTTTTAAATGGGCCTGAAGGAGAGTGAAGGCTGGTTCTAATGACTGAGGCTGTGCTTGGCCTGAATTCGAGGTTGGGATGGGTCTGAAGGCGTGGTTTTGGTGGCCCTGCAATTGGTGGTGTGCATGGCAAGAAACGCGATGATGGACTGGGTCAGAAGGCAAGGGTCGGGTAGAACTGAAGGCCATAGTCTCTTGATCTAATTGTGAGGGTGTGCTTTACATGAAGGCGAGGGTAGGATGGGACTGAAGGCGTGGTAAGCTGGGACTGAGATTGAGGGTGGGCCAGACAAAAAGGTGAAGATGGACTTCGCCTGAAGGCAAGGGAGGTACGTGCTTGAAAACGTGGGTTGGCTGGGCTAGAAGGCGAGCATTGGCTGGGTCAGATTTCGGAGGTGGGTTAGGCCAGTAGACGAGGATGAGCTTAGCCTGAAGGGGCGTCTGAGCTTGACATGGAGGGGAGTGTGAGATTGAAATGAAGGCTAAGTTGGGAAGGGTCAGAAGGCAAAGGTTGGATTTGCCTGGAGACGAGGATGGGCGAAAGCTGAATGGGAGGTTGAGCTAGACCTAGGTTTGAAGTCAAGAGTGGGACAGGCCAGAGGGCGTTGACGGGATGTGCTTGAAGACGAGTTCGGTTAGCGAAAGAAGGCGAGGACGGGCTCGGCTGAAAGAAGGTGAGTTGTGCCTGTAGATGAGAAAAGATCGGCCTGAAACAGAGTTGTCAGATTGATCTGAATTCTAAATCATATTGGCCAGATGCGATGTTGAGATGGGCCTGAAGACTAGGGTAGGCTGGGGCTGAAAGCGAGGATGAGCTTGGCATGTCATCGAGCTCTTCCGAGTTATTCATATACTGCTGCCAACCCTCTGCAGCTATCAAACATCAATGATCATAATCTATCATGAAAATAGCTCTATAAAGCCTGTGACCTGCTTCTTGCTAGATCCAATCTCAGGAGAAAACTGAACGATGAACTTGCAATTTTACTTCCAGGGAAAATATGACAAAAGGTCAAAACCACCCTTTTCCGAATCGAGCTACTTCTTTCACAAGATTACTGTTTAAAAGTAGACTTATTTAGCTCGAATTAGCTTGTATATGTTATACCAAGATGAAAATAATTGATGATTGGTCTCCATATATTCAAAAAAATGTCTCAAGGATCCACGAACGTAAACATAAGATTATAAGTGGGCACTTATACACCTCAACGATGCAACTAAGTTGACAAGCTTATGTTTGAGGAAAATATGTACGTAAACATTGAAGCGAACATTGTAGCAGACAGAAGAAGATATGTAATAAATTGAACCACATTCCCGTAAAAGCTTTCTCCTGATACTGTGCAAACCGGTACTCAGAACTACTATACTTAACACACATATTGCCTTTATGCCATATATACGTCGAATATAAGTATTTTTTTTTTCTTTGTGCATAAAGGTTGATATCGAAACATACACAGGAGTTTATTGATAACAAATATTAAATAAATAATACTGAATATTGGACATATTGGAATATTGGAATATTGAACATCTAAAAATTCACTCTGTAACAGCATTAAAGAGACTATGATGCTTATGCACATCATATTTTCTTATTTTCTTCATATCTTGAATCAAGCCAATTTTCTTTTGCAAAACGAAAAAAAACCGATTTATCCCAATCCCTAACTCATTGTTTTATTCAGTCACTGATGCCAAACCTTCCTCGTTAACCATACTCTGCTGCTAACCCTTCGGAGATATCGAGCACACTGCGTCTTTATTTATAGAATTTGATATCAAACCCCTTGCAGGAGCTTATTGAAATTAATATTGAATAGATAATACTAATTATTGGAAGGAGACATGATCTCCAAGATTACTAACCTCCTTGACAATATGATGACTAGAAACTGAACCTATGAATTTGAAATATAACAGTTCTAAAAAACATAATATTGCTTATTCACATATTACAATTTCTTATTTTCTTCAAATCATGAATCATGCCCATTTCTTGGGTTAAACAAAAAAATTATTCAATCATCCTTCCGAGTTATTAATATGCTGCTGACAACCTTTCTGAGTTAACAAACGCGCTGCTACTAGCCCTTCGGACTAATCAGATCCACAGAAGGCAACGTTTCGAAGTAATCAAACCGAAGGCAAACAACCCTTTGGACTTGTTACCACACCCTTCAAATCCTATAAAGCTTTCTAATGACTGTTTCAAAACCTTCTGAGTGCAATTTTACTCTTTCCTCTCGCATGTTCATCCGACTGCTAAAGGACACTTGCGAAATACATATACCACTGTAGCAAAACTTTTAAAATAGGTCAACTCCACAGTTACTTACCTTCCGCCCTCTTCTTCCACAGTTTCAAATCTTCCTAGAGTGTCTGTCAACTGTTCTTATCCCTCCCCAACTCTCTCTACAATGCTGTAATTGCTTCATTTTGACCATATACACTTGGACCGATGCTATTGAAAGAAAGGTTATCTTAACTTTAGTGCAAAAATTTTATCTCATTATCATTTTACTAATTCATAATAGATGTCTGTGAATTCACGGTGCTTGAGTCACAGCAAAGCTTCATAAAGTAACTTCTCTGTCATCTACTCTATATCTTCTTCGTATTATGATATGAAAGGTTCTCTGTTTCTAACTTTCACTCCTTAAGAAAAATGACCAACATTTACGATGAATTCATAAATTTGTTAGATGATTTTCATTGAAAACATTGCTTTCTTTATGTATAAAGATTGATTTGGAATCTAGTACAGGAGATTTTTTAAAACCAATATTGAATAAGTGATAATAAAAATTGGAAGGAGACATCATTTTCAAACTGCACAAGAGCGTGCGCATGCGCATTCAAAATTAGTAGCTTCCTTCACAATATTATTACTAGAAACTAAATGTATATATTCAAATTATAACCATTTTGAAAGATATAACCCTGCTTATTCACATATCATGTTTTCTTATTTTCTTCAAATCGTGAATCATCCCCATTTCTTGGGTTAGACAATAAAGATATTCAATCACTGATACCAACCCTTCCGAATTATTCATATAATGCTACCAACCCTTCCTAGCTATAAAACGCACTGCGGCTGACCCTTCGAATATTATAAAATCCACAGCAGGCAACCATTCGAAGCAATCAAACCTAAGGCAAACAACCCTTCGGAATTGCTAACCCAATTTTTCATTCTATTCTATCTTGCCGCGTCTCCACCCCACTGCTAATGAACACTTTCGAAATTTCTACACCACTACAAAACACCTGACTAAATATTTCATCCCTGAGGCTACTTACGTTACGAGCTGTCCTTCCACTGTTTTAGATATTTCCAAAGCGTCTGACTTCTGTTGATATCCATTTCGAACTTTCTTAAATGCTGCAATCGGTTCAAGTTACTACATACACTTGTACTTATGGTATTGTAAGAAAGGTTATATTAGCTGCAATGCAAAGATTTAATTTTTCATGATTATATTTTTCTAATGCACAATCAACGCTTTCAGAGAAGGTTTACGAGTTACAACAAAGCTTCATATAGTAACGTCTTCTGCCATCTTCTCTATGTCTTTTTTGTATCATAATATGAAAGGCATTCCGTACCTAAGTTTCATTCCTTAAAAAGAATGACCAACATTTATGATAAATTCACGAATAAGTTACAGGATATTTATCGAAAACATTGTTGTATATGTTACTGATTTCTGATGATCTCGTCCTTAATATCAATTTTCCTGTGAACACGAGATAGTTAACGGCAAAAACGTATGCCCATGGCATAATCAAAGTCTGTTCAGAAATCAGCGTAATAACTATTCATCGATTAGCCTTCTTGTAATGCACTAGCACTAGAGGGTATCAGCATCAAATTACGAATCTATCATGAAATTATCTATATATAACGTATGTGACCTTCTTCTTGCCAGATGCACGGTCAGAAAGGGTCTGAACTGTGAACTTGCACTTGTATTTCAGGAGAAAATATGACAACAGGTCACAACCAACCGTTTCCAAATCGAGCTACTTCATTCACTAGATTATAGTTTAAAAGTAAACATATTTTGTTGGACTTAGCTTGTATTTGTTATACCAAGATCAAAATATTTCCTGATTGGTTTCCTTATATATAAGAATTGTCTCGAGAATCCACGAACGTAAACATAAGGTTGTAAGTAGGTACTTATACATCTCAATGATGCAACTTATTTGACACGCTTACGTTTGAGAAAGATATGTACGCAAACATTAAAGTGAACTTTGTAACAGACAAAAGATAACATGCAATAAGTTAGAACACATGCCAGTAAAAGCTTTCTCCCGATACTTTTCAAACCGCTAATTAGAACTACTAAACACGCACATTGTTTGTATGCTATATATACGTCGTATATAAGTTTCTTTTTCATCTTTCTGCATAAAGGTTGACATCGAAACATACACAAGAGTTTATTGATAACCAATATCAAAAAATATAATACTAATTATTGGAAGTGGAAACGATTTCCAAACTGCGTAGGAGCTTGCGCATGCGCATTGAAATGGACTAACCGTCATGTCTATATGACTAAATTCAATGTGAACATTTAAATTCACTCTATAACAGTATTAAAGAAAAAAAATCATGTTTATGAAGTGTTTTAGATATCTGGGAGTGGATCTGTCAGCGGATGGAACCATGGAAGCGGAAGTGGATCATAGGGTGGGGGAGGGGGCGAAAATTTTGGGAGCCTTGAAAAATGTGTGGAAGTCGAGAACATTATCCCGGAAAGCAAAAATGGGTATGTTTGAAGGAATAGTAGTTCCAACAATGTTGTATGGTTGCGAGGCGTGGGCTATGGATAGAGTTGTGCGTAGGAGGATGGATGTGCTGGAAATGAGATGTTTGAGGACAATGTGTGGTGTGAGGTGGTTTGATCGAGTAAGTAACGTAAGGGTAAGAGAGATGTGTGGAAATAAAAAGAGCGTGGTTGAGAGAGCAGAAGAGGGTGTTTTGAAATGGTTTGGGCACATGGAGAGAATGAGTGAGGAAAGATTGACCAAGAGGATATATGTGTCGGAGGTGGAGGGAACGAGGAGAAGAGGGAGACCAAATTGGAGGTGGAAAGATGGAGTGAAAAGGATTTTGTGTGATCGGGGCCTGAACATGCAGGAGGGTGAAAGGAGGGCAAGGAATAGAGTGAATTGGAGCGATGTGGTATACAGGGGTTGACGTGCTGTCAGTGGATTGAATCAAGGCATGTGAAGCGTCTGGGGTAAACCATGGAAAGCTGTGTAGGTATGTATATTTGCGTGTGTGGACGTGTGTATGTAGGGCCATTTCTTTCGTCTGTTTCCTTGCGCTACCTCGCAAACGCGGGAGACAGCGACAAAGTATAAAAAAAAAAAAATATTCTTCAAAACTTCAATCATGCCAATTTTCTTTTGTTAAACGGCAACAGAAAAAAAGTTTATCCCACTCCCTAACGTAATGTTTTATTCAGTCACTGATACCAAACCTTCCACGTTAACCACACTCTGCTGCTGACCCTTCGGAGTTATCAAAGACACTGCTTCTTGATGTATAAAATTTGATGTGGGATCTGTCGCAGGAGCTTATTGAAAATGATATTGAATAAATAATACTAAATATTGGAAGGAGATATGATTTCCAAAATTACTAGCCTCCTTGACCATATGATGACTAGATACTCAACCTACGAATTTAAATTATAACCGTTCTAAAAAAAAAACAATACTGCTTATTCACATATTACATTTTCTTATTTCCTTCAAATCGTGAATCATGCCCATGTTTTGGGTTAAAAAAGAAAAATATTAGATCACCCTTCCGAATTTTTGATATCCTGCAGCCAACCCTTCTGAATTATCAAACGCACTGCTACTAATCCTTCAGAATAATGAAATCCACAGAAAGCAACGTTTCGAAGTAATCAAACCTACGGCAAACAAGCCTTAGGACTTGTTACCCCAACCCTTCAAATCCTGTAAAGTTTTCTGATAACTGCTAATAAGCCTCCCAAGGTGTAATTCTGCTCTTTCTTTTCGCATCTTCATCCCACTGCTAAATAACACTTACGAAATACATATACCATTGCAGAAAACCTTTCAAAATAGGTCAACTCCACGGTTTCTTACCTTCCGTCCTGTTCTTCTACTGTTTCAAATCTTTCCATTGTATCTATCAACTGTTCGTAATCCTTTCCAACTCTCTCTCGAATGCTGTAATTGCTTCAATTTGACCATATACACTTGTACCGATGCTATTGCAAGAAAGGTTATCTTAACTGTACTGCAAAGGTTCAATTTTTCATGATTATTTTTCTAATGCACAATCGAAGATGTTTGTGAAGGTGCTTGAGTCACAACAAAGCTTCATAAAGTAACATCTGTCATCTTCTCTATATCCTCTTCGTATTATGATATAAGTGCCCACTTTTCCGAAAGAAAAATGACCAATTTACGATGAATTCTTAAATTTGTCAGATGATTTTTATCTACACCCTTGCTTTCTGTAGGTATAAAACTTGATTTGGAATTTTGTACTGGAGTCTTTTGAAAACCAATATTGAATAAATGATACAAAATATCATAAGGAGACATCATTTCCAAACTGCGCAAGAGCTTGTGCACGCGCATTCAAAATTAGATACTTCCTTGAAATTATGATTACTAAAAACTGAATGTATACATTCAAATCATAACAATTTTGAAATATATAATCCTGCTTATTCATATATTACATTTCCTTATTTTCTTCAAATCGTGAATCATCGTTTATTTCTTCGGTTAAGCAATAAATATATTCAGTCACTGATACCAACCATTCCGAGAAGTTCATATACTGCTGCCAACCCTTCCGAGCTCTAAAACGCACTGCTGCTGACCCTTCCGAGCTCTAAAACGCACTGCTGCTGACCCTTCGGAATTATGAAATCCATAGCTTTCCTCCCTTCGAAGTAATCAAACCTCAGGGAAACAACCATTCGGATTTGCTAAACCCAACTCTGCAAATCCAACAATGTTTTTCTCAAAACTGCTAACAACACTTCCAACTTGTCATCCTAATATATCTTGTCATGTCTCCACCCCCCTGCTAATGAACACTTTCGAAATTTCTATACCACAACAAAACACCTTTCTTAATATTTCATCCCCAAGGCTACTTACGTTTCGAGCTGTCCTTCCACATTTTTAAAATCTTTCCATAGTGTCTATCTTCTGTTGATAACCATTTCGAACCTTCTCAAAATGCTAAAATTTATTCAAGTTACAATATACACTTCCACTTATGGTATTGCAAGAAAGGTTTAATTAGCTGCAATGCAAAGATTAATTTTTCATGATTATAATTTTCCAATGCACAGTAGAAGCTTTCAGAGAAGATTCACGAATTACAAAAAGGCTCATATGGTACCGTCTTCCTTCATAATATGAAAGGTTTCATTCCTTAAGAAGTATGACCAACATTTATGATGAATTCACAAATTAGTCACAGGATATTTATCGAAAAACAATATTGTATATGTTACTTATTTCTGATGATCTCTTCCTTAATATCAATTCCCCGCTGAACATGATATACTTAACAGAAAAAAACGTATGCCCACGGCATAATCACAGTCTGTTCAGAAATCAGCATTAATAACTATTCATCGACTCGCCTACTTGTAATGCACTAGCACTAGAGGTTATCAACATCAATTATCGTAATCTGTAATGAATTAGCTCTATATAGCTTATGTGACCGGCTTCTTCCCAGATGCGATGCCAGAAAAGAACTGAACTGTGAACTTGAACTTTTACTTCCGGGGAAAATATGACAACAGGTCACAACCACACGTCTTCGAATCGAGCTACTTCATTCACAAGATTACTGTTTAAAAGTAAACTTATTTAGCTCGACTTACCTTGTATATGTGATACTAAGATCAAAATATTTGCTGATTGGTTTCCATAAAAAAATGTCTCGAAAATCCACGAACATAAACATAGGATTGTAAGTGGGCACTTATATACCTCAATGATGCAAATTGACACGCTTATGTTTGAGAAAAACATCTACGTAAACGTTAAAGGAACATTGTAACAAACTAAAGATGTCATGCAATAAATTACATCACATGCCAGTAAAAGCTTTCTCCTGATACTGTGCAAACCGCTACTCAGAAGTACTATACTTGACACACACATTGCCTTTATGCCATATCTACGTCCAAAATAAGTATTCCTTTTTTCTTTGTGTATAAAACTTGATATCGAAACATACACAGGATTTTATTGATAAACAATATTAATAGATAGTACCGAATATTGGAAGAGGACACGATTTCCAAAATGTGCAAGATCTTGCACATGCGTATGTAAAACGACTAACCGTCATGTCGAAATGACTAAATTCAATGTGAACATATAAATTCACTCTATAACAGTACTAAAGAAAAAATCATGTTCATGCGTTTATCATATTTTCATATTTTCTTCAAATCTTGAATCATGCCAATTTTCTTTTGTTGATCGGGAATACAAAACCATTTATCCCACTCCCAAACGTATTGTTTTATTCGCGTTAACCATACTATGCTGCGAACCATTCGGAGCTATCGAAGACACTGCTTCTTTATGTATAAAATTTGATATGGAATCTCCTGCAGGATTTTATTGAAAACTAATATTGAATAGATATTACTAAATATTGAAAGTAGATATGATTTCCAAAATTACTAACCTCCTTGATAATATGATGACTAGAAACTGAACCGATGAATTTAGATTGTAATCGTTCTAAAAACATAATACTGCTTATTCACATATTACACTTTATATTTTTTTCCGAGTTATTCATATACTGCTGCCAACCCTTCTGTGTTATCAAACGAATTGTTACTAACTCTTCGGAATAATCAAATCAGCAGCAGGCAACCCTTCTAAGCAATCAGTCCTAAGGCAACCATTATGACTTGTTACCCCAACCCTTCAAATCCTATAAAGTATAATATAACTGCTACAAAACCTCCCAAGGTGAAATTCTACTCTTTCTTCTCGCAACTTCATCCCATAGCTAAAGGACAATTACATATACCACTAAAGAAAACCTTTCAAAATAGGTCAATTTCACGGATACTTACCTTCCAGCCTGATCTAACAGTGTTTCAAATCTTTCCAGAGTGTCTATCAACTGTTCTTAACACTTTTTAACTCTCTCTTCAAAGCTGTAATTGCTTCAATTTGGCCATATATACTTGCACCTATGCTATTGTAAGAAAGATTATTTTAACTGTAGTGCAACGATTAAATTTTTCATAAATATTTTTTCTAATGCAAGATCGAAGATGTCTTTGAAGGTACTTGAGTCACAACAAAGCTTCATAAAGTAACATCCTCAATCATCTTCTCTATATCTTCTTCATACAATAATATGAAAGGTTCTCTCTTTCTAAGTTTCACTCCTTAAGAAAAATTACCAACATTTACGATGAATTCATAAATTTATCAGATGATTTTTATGGAAAATATTGCTTTCTTTATGTATATAACTTGATTTGGAATCTTGTACAGATTTTTGAAAAGCAATAGCGAATAAATGGTACTAAATATTGGAAGGAGGCATCATTTCAAAACTTCGCAAGGTGCTGCGCATGCACATTCAAAATTACTAACTTCCTTGACAATATGATTACTTAAAACAGAATGTAAAAATTCGATTTATAACCATTTTGAAATATATAATCCTGCTTATTCACATACTACATTTTCTCATTTTCTTCAAATCGTGAATCATCCCCATTTCTTGGGTTAAACAATAAAGATATTTAATCACTGATACATACCCCTCCGAGTTGTTCATGTGCTGCTGTCTTTTCTTTTAGCCCTTCCGAGCCATCATACGCACTGCTGCTGATCCTTCGGAACTATGAAATCCACAACAGGAAACTCTTCGAAGTAATCAAACCTAAGGCAAACTACCAATCGGATTTCCTAACCCAATTCTGTAAATCCTACAATGTTTTTTCTCATAACTGCTAATAGCCCTTACAATGTGTCACTCTATTTTGTCGCGTCTCCACCCCACTGCTAATGAACACTTTCGAAATTTCTATACCACTACAAAACACCTTTCAAAATATCTCAACCCTAAGGCTACTTATGTTCCGAGCTGTCCTTCCACTGATTTAAATCTTTCCACAGTGTCTGTCTTCTGTTGATAACCATTTCGGACTTTCTCCAATGCTGGAATCAGTTCAAGTTACTATATATACTTGCAATCATGCTATTGCAAGAAAGGTTTTATTAGCTGCAATGCAAACATATAATTCTTCGTTATTATACTTTTTTAATGCACAATCGAAGCTTTCAGAGAAGGTGCACGATTTACAACAAAGCTTCAAATAGTAACGACTCCTGTCATCTTCTCTATGTCTTTTTTTTGTATCATAATATGAAAGGTTTTCTGTATCTAAGTTTCATTCCTTAAGAAGAATAACAATCATTTATGATAAATTCACAAATTAGTCATAGGACATTTATCGAAAAACATTATTTTACATTTTACTGATTTCTGACGATCTCTTCCTTGATATCAATTTTCCTGTGAACACGATATACTTAACCGAAAAAACGGATGCCCACGGCATAATTACAGTCTGTTCAGCAATCACTGTTAATACTTATTCATCAATTCACCTCCTTGTACCTCCTAGCACTAGAGGTTATCAGCATCAATGATCGTAATGTATCATGAAATTAGCACTATATAGCATATGCGACCGGCTTCTTCCTAGATGCAACGTCAGACAGACCTGAACTGTGAACTTGCAATCTTACTTCCGAGGAAAATATGACAACAGGTCACAACCACCCGTTTTCGAATCGAGCTAATTCTTTCACAAGATTACTGTTTAAAAGTAAAATTATCTAGCTCGACTTAGTATATATTATACCAAAATCAAATATTTCCTGATTGGTGTCCATATACATAAGAAAAGTCTCGAGTATCCACGAACGTAAACATAAGATTGTAATTTGGCACTCATAGTCTTCAATATTGCAACTAGGTTGACACGATTATGTTTCAGAAAAATATGTAAGTAAACATTCAAGTGAACATTGTAACGGACAAAAGATGACATATGATAAATTAGACCACATGCCAGTAAAAGCTTTCTGCTGATACTCTGCAAACCGCTACTTAGAACTACTTTACTTAACACACATTGCTTTTATGCCATATATGTGTCCAATTTAAGTATTTTTTTCTTTATGATTAAAGGTTGATATCGGAAAATACACAAGAGTTTATTGATAACCAATATTAAGTAAATAATACTGAATATTGGAGGGGGACACGATTTTCAAATTGCGCAAGAGCTTGCGCATGCGTTTTCAAAAGGACTAACCGTCATGTCTTATTGACTAAATTCAATGTGAACATCTAAGTTCACACTACAACAACATAAAAGAAAAAGTCATCTATATGCACTTATTACATTTTCATATTTTCTTCAAATCTTGAATCATACCAATTTTCTTAAGTTAAACGGCAACAAAAGACCATTTATCCCAATCCCTAACGTATCGTTATAATATGCTGCTAACCCTTCGGAATTATCGAGCACACTGCTTCTTTATGTATATAATTTGATATCGAGCTCATTGAAACTAATATTGAATAAGTAATACTATATATTGGAGGTAGCCATGATTTTCAAAATTACTCACCTCCTTGAAAATATGATGACATGAAACTGAGCCTATGAATGTAAATTATACCGTTTTACAAAACCCAATACTGCTTATTCACATATTACATTGTTTCATTTTCTTCAAATCTTGAATCATGCCCATTTTATGTATCAAACAACAAAAATATTCAATCACCCCTCCGAGTTATTCACATGCTACTGCCAGCCCTTCTGAGTTATCAAACGCATTGCTACTAACCCTTCGGAATAATCAAGTCCACAGCAGGCAACCCTTCTAAGTAATCAACCCTAAGGCAAAGAACGCTTAGGACTTGTTACCCCAACCCTTCAAATCCTTTAAAGTTTTCTAATAACCACTACAAAACCTTCTAAGTTGTAATTCTACTCTTTCCTCTCGCATCTTCAACCCACTGCTAAAGGACACTTACGAAATACATATACCACTGCAGGAAATCTTTCAAAATAGGTCAACTTCACGGTTACTTACCTTCCGGCCTGTTCTTCCAGTGTTTCAAATCTTTCCAGAGTGTTTATCACCTGTTCTTAGCCCTTTCCAACTCTCGCTCCAATGCTGTAATTGCCTCGATTTGAACATATACACTTGCAGCGATGCTATTGCAAGAAAGGCTGTCTTAACTGTAGTGCAAAGATTTAATTTTTCATGATAATTTTTTTAATGCATAATTAAAGTTATCTGTGAAGGTGCTTGAGTCACTACAAAGTTTCATAAAGTAACATCCTCTGTCATCTTCTCTATATCATCTTAGCATAATAATATGAAAGGTTCTCTCTTTCTAACTTTTACTCCTTAAGAAAAATGACCAACATTTACGATGAATTCACAAATTTCTCACATGATTTTTATGGGATACATTGATCATTTTTTTTTTTTTTACAAAACTTGACCTGGAATCTTGCACAAGAGATTTTTGCAAACCAATATTGAATAAATGATACTACATATTGGAAGGTGACATTATTTCCAAACTACGCAAGAGCTTTCGCATGCAAATTCAAAATTAGTAACTTCCTTGAAAATATGATTACTGATTGTATAAATTCAAATCATATTCATTTTGAAAGATATAATCCTGCTGATTTATATATTACATTTTCTTATTTTCTTCAAATCGTGAATTATCCCCATTTCTTGGGTTAAACAATAAAGATATTCAATCACTGATACCAACCCTTCCGAGTTATTCATTTACTGCTCTCAGCTCTTCCGAGCTATCAAATGGACTGCTGCTGACCCTTCGGAATTATGAAATACACAGCAGGTAAACCTTTGAAGTAATCAAACCTAAGCCAAACAACCCTTCGGATGTGCTATCCCAACTCTGCAAATCCTACAATGATTTTCTCATAACTGTTAATAACCCTTTCAATGTGTCATTATACTCTATCTTGCCGCGTCTCCACCCCACTGCAAATGAACACTTTCGAAATTTCTATACCACTACGAAACACCTTTCTAAATATTTCATCCCTAAGGCTACTTACTTTTCAAGCTGTCCCTCCTCTGTTTTATATCTTTCCACAGTGTCTGTCTTCTGCTGGTTACCATTTCGGGTTTTCTCCAATTCTGCATCTGTTCAAGTTATCATATACAATTGCACTTATGCTATTGCAAGAAAGGTTATATTAACTGCAATGCAAAGATTAATTTTTCATCATTACATTTTTCTAATGCACAATTGAAGCTTCTAGAGAATCACGTCTTCTGTCATCTTCTCTATGTTTCTTTTGTATCATAATATAAAAGGATTCTGTAAATAAGTTTCATTACTTAAGAAGAATGACCAACATTTATGATAGATTCACAAATTAGTCTCGGGATATATATAGAAAAAATTATTGTATATGTGAATGATTTCTGATGATCTCTTCCTTGATATCAATTTTCCTGTGAAAAAGATGTACTTAACAGAAAAAACGTATGCCCACAGTCTGTTCAGAAATCAGCGTTAATAACTATTCATCGATTCGCCTTCTTGTAATGCACTAGCAAAAGAGTTTATCAGCATCAATGATCGTAATCTATCCTGATATTAGCTCTATATAGCGTGTGTGACCTGCCCCTTGCGAGATGCAAGGTCAGAAAATATCTGATCTGTGAACTTGCACTGTTACTTCCGGGGAAAATATGAAAACAGGTAACAGCCACCCGTTTTCGAATCGAGCTACTTCTTTCACAGTATTACTGTTTAAAAGTAAACTTATTTAGCTCGACTTAGCTTTATATGTTATAACAATTTCAGAATATTTCCTGATTGGTTTCCATATACATAAACTTTTTTTCGAGAATGCACGAACGCAAACAAGATAGTAAGTGTTCACTTATACACCTCAATGATGCAACTAAGTTGACACGCTTTAATTTGAGAAAGATAAGTACGTAAAAGTTAAAGCGAATATTGTAGAAGACCAAAGATGACATGTAATAAATTAGAGCACATGCCTGTAAAAGCTTTCTCCTGATACTGTGCAAACCGCTGCTCAGAACTTCAATACTTTACACACACATTGACTTTATGCCTCATATACGTCGAATATAAGTTTTTTTTTTCTTTATGCATAAAGGTTGATAAGGAAGCATACACAGGAGTTTATCGATAGCCAGTAGTAAATAATTAATACTTAATATTGGGAAGGGACATGAATTCCAAACTGAGTAAGATCTTGCGCATGCTCATTGAAAAAGGACTAACAATTATGTTTATATGAGTATATTGAAAGTGATCATCTAAATTGATTCTATAACAATATTAAAGAAAAAACACATGTTTACATATTTTCTTCAAATCTTTAATCGTGACAATTTTCTTTGGTTAAACAACAAAAAATCATTTATCCCACTTAACGTATTGTTTGATTCAGTCACTGAAGCCAAACCTTCCAAGTGAATCATACACATCGGAGTTATCAAAAACACTGTTTCTTTATGTATAAAATTTGATATGGAATGTTGTGCAGGAGTTTATTGAAAACCAATATTGAATAAAAGATACTGAACATTGGAAGGAGTCATGTTTTGCAAACTGCTCTAAACCTTGTGAATGAACATTCAAAATTACGAACCTCCTTGACAATATGATGACTAGAAACTAGATATATAAATTCATAAGCATTTTGAGGGATACAATACTGCTTATTCACATATTACATTTTTTTTCTTCAAATCGTGATTGATGCCCATTTCTTGGGTATAACAACAAAAATATTCACTCACTGATGCCAACCATTCCGAATTATTCATATGCTGTAAGGTTGCGTCGACAGGAATGAATACAGGTCTTCTTCGTGGATGGTAGTCAATGAAGATCAGGTGGCCTTTGTAGATTTATTACAAAAGAATATGTACGTACATCTGTAGTACTCTGGGCTATAGTCTTGTGACACACTACGACACACCCTAGTGAACAGTGTGACGATGCTGGCCACTGTGTTCCCTCGGGTCACACTGACAGGAGTTATATGGGAGTCCGTCAACACCCATTCAACAACGTGTTCAAATAACAGATCAGCTCTTACGTGTTCAAACATCCTGAGTTATGGTTATTTATGAAATAATACTGAGTACAGAAATAAGCAAATTATAGTTATTAACAAGAGTTACTCCTATATCAACTAGTATTCTTGATAAGATAGATAACACACTCTACAATTGTTAGAGGATTAAAAAGATATATATATATATATATATATATATATATATATATATATATATATATATATATATATATATATATATATATATATATATATATATATATATATATATATATATATATATATATATATATATATATATATATATATATATATATATATATATATATGTTATAAACAAAATCAGTATTCAAAAAAAAAAATTCAAGCAACTCATTCAATACATATTATTCTGGAGTTTGATTCCTCCTTAAATAAGGAAGTGCTGCTGCGACTACATTCTGAACATCCAATGTGAATGTAGGGAATTCTATATTAGACACCCTATGTCGTAGACGACAATATAAGAGGAATACTATGAATAATAATATGAGTGCAATAGACAACGAAATAATTGAAAATCCAGAAACATGAGAAGTGTACTTGTGTACTTAAAAGGTACAAAAGCCAAAACATCTATTGCAGAATCTAAATCTTCTTGAACCATAGATGGAAGGTGTTGGATATCTACTTCATTAATGATGGATAAGTTGATGTTTTGGGGAATTCGTTCTATACTCGGGATAGCTCTATCAATCTGGTCCAAAAAATGATCATGAATGCCGAACAATTTGAAACTTGAACTGATAACAGTACATTGCTGTCCTAACTGAATGTGTCCCAGAAACAAATAAGATTTGGGATGATTGGGTGGGCAATGAATGAGAACATTTTGTGGTTCTGGAAAAAACAGTACGTGATATTTGTCCATACTTTCAATCCAAGGTTCAGGAACAGTAATTTCCTTAAAGGAACAGGAATGTAGAACATTTTGTTGATACCCTAAAAGTAGTTGGTACTTACATGAGTTTGTTTGTAAATCATGAAAAACCATGGTATTGTCAAGCAATGGTTTATGGCACAATGCTAAATCATGCAAGGAGGGATGTGCAATCAACGAGGAATTGATATTATATAAGAGAAAGTTCATGTTATCAGCAAGGATGATAGTCTTTTGCAACTTTTTTGTATAATTAAAAGGGAATGGTATTACGTTCACAAGGCTGTAAATATTGGAGTCAGTGAATGGTATGTGAATAATGATCGCTTCGAGGATCACGTCAACCGTTAATAAGGAGTAATAACTGGCCACGTGATGCAGAGGGAGAGCTGGGGTGTAACCGAATTTCGTCATCGCTTGTTTAATGATACGTGTGAGTTCCGAGAAGGGAAAAAATGATGGTGTGACAACTTGTTTTATCAGATTATTAACATCATCCAATAAGTCAGTGAAATAATGTGCATAATAAGTGATTTGGGTATATAAACTATCAACATATGTGGAAATAGTCACCATAGCATATATAGTATTAACAGACTTTGACAGTAGTGCTACTTGTTGTGTCAGGTTATTAACAGTTAACATCATGTCATTGAAATATCTAGAATGTTGCTTTAAGACCTTAGCTTCAGCTTTAATAAACCTGTTGTTAAGAAGTTGTTGAAATTGTAAAGATACAATCTGATTCCTAACTGAATTAAGTTCTTCCTGAGTAGCAGTACCAAACAAGTATAATTGGAGGGACCCTACAAAATTAAGCAGACCTCTCTTGCTTCTCCTCTGCTTTTCTGTGTTTATCCTGGTATTAGTATTTACTGGAGATTCAATATCTTGTATTATGTCATACAGAATCACACAGGTACTATTCAATTTCCAGGTCCACTGGTTTAACAAAGTTGGAAGAGGAGCAACACTAGAGTTTCTGATGGACGCACTGTTGTAAAACTTGAGTAAGGTAGACCGTAAGCGAGGTACGGCCTCCATTAGTTTCACTAGATTATCGTAAGTGTAGGGTAGACCCTCCAGGCCCAACTTAACCGAGACTGTGTCCCTCACGAGGCGGACCCCACGGGGAGTCGTGAGAAGAGCGCCTGGTACTGCCATGGTGTCATATACAGGAAGACACCATAAGGACATGAGAAGGAAGAACCTGGAAAATGATAAACTTAGCAACTTCTTAAAGGCGAGGTCTTAATGAATACTGATGTGTCTATGGTGGTGATGTTGGGGTATTCGGTTCTGGTGTGGGGACAGTCTGAACAGTGGTAGAAGTTGTTTGGGTGACACTGTTTGGGGTTTGTGGAGTACTTTCTGTTGTGGTACCGAAATGATCATGTTCAGAATACTGTAAAACTTTCAAGTGGTCCTCATGTTCTTCACGAATGTAACCTGTATTTAGATGTCGAACCCTGAACTTATGTCCCTTTAAATGAGCTAAGACTCTATAGGGGCCAGAAAATTTTGGGTCAAGTTTAGGAACCTCACTTCTAGAGTTAAATTCCTGCAACATCACCAAGAGTCTGGGAGCCACCTTTGATGGTTTCGCGGATTTATTAGCCTGGTTTGTGAAGGTTGCAGTGGCTTCACCTAGAGTTTCCTTGATTCTTTGATGAATCAATTGAGTCGTGCGATATTTTTCCGCTACAACTGATTTCTGGACCGCTGGGCATGAAGGAAGGGGCGCTATTATGTCATACGGCAACACTTTATCAAAACCGTGTAAGGCGTGGAAGGGAGTGTCTTCAATTGACTTATGATAAGCTGAGTTTAATGAACATTGGACATCATCCCACTCATCATGATCAAAATTAATGTTGGTGCGAAGACACTGGAGGATCTTACGGTTCAACCTTTCTGCCAGGCCATTCGAGGCTGGATGGTGTGCCATTATGTTACATTTATTTATGTTATACAATTTACAGAGTTCTTCTAATAATGAGTTATTAAATTCGCCACCATTATCTGTAACCAAAATCTTAGGAGCATTATGTCTGTCTAAGATATATTTTTTGAACGCCTTAGCGACCGTGGCTGCGTCTTTATTTTGAACTGGGACTAATTCACAATATCTCGTGAAGGCATCAGTAATTACTAAAATGTATCTCTAGCCTGCCATGGACCTAGGGAAACCTCCTAATATGTCCATATGAACTCTTTCCCATGGGTATGTAGGTAAAGGATATTTCAACACAGTTTGCGGGATAGTGGGACTTTCCTTGTATGTGTTACATGTTTGGCACCTCAAAATATAATCTTAATGTTTTTCTGCATTCTTGGCCAGAAATACCTCAAACGAGTTTGCTTATAGCATTTATCTGCGCCTGGGTGTGCGGCCTGCGGTGAATCATGTGCTAACTTCAAGAAATCCTGCACTAATGTTGTTGGAATTATCTTTTGCTTAACAACACGGGCGGGCTCCTAATTTCGCGTCTCTGCACAAGACTCCCTGCGCTAAGTACAATTCTCTGACTGGAACAACTGTTTTAGCATCCAATGAAGATCTTAAACCCTTTAGGTATTCTATGACAGGACCCCAGACTGGGTCATCTCGTTGATGTCGTGTCAACCTTTCTACATCAAAATCTACGGGGCTATTGCCTACAGTGACTGTACCCACTCTGCGGGGGAGTGCGTCTGCAACTACATTGGATGAAACCGAAACAAAGCGAAAATCTGGGTCAAATGCTTGTATAGTTAAAAACCACCTCTGAAACTTTCCTGTAGGATCTTGTCTTTGAAAAATACCTAACAGTGCTCTATGATCTGTATAAACTGTAATAGGGTAACTATATATGTATTCCTTAAAATGTTTGAGTGCCCAAACAACTGCAAGGCCTTCCAATTCTGTTACTGAGTATTTCGATTCCGTCGTCGAACATGTACGGCTCGCATAAGCTATGGGAAAAAGTCTACCCCTATTTCACTCCTGCATAAGTACAGTTCCAAGACCCTGTTTACAAGCATCTGTGTGCAAAATGAAGGGTTTCTCAAAGTTGGGAAATCGAAGGATAGGTGCTTCTATCAAGTGTCGCTTGAGTAAGTTAAACGCATTGTCTTGCGCTGTTGACCACTGGAATGTAACTCCCTGTTTCAGAAGTGAAGTGAGTGGGTTTGCGATCTTCGCGAAATTAGCGATAAATCTTCGATAATATCCTGCTAAACCAAGGAAGGATTTGACCTTGTCTGTTGTGGAAGGGACTGGCCATTCCACAATTGTTTTCACTTTATCTGCATTAGGTTGAATACCGTTTTCGTCAACGGTGTTACCTAAGTAATTAATTCTTGCCTGTAGAAAGGAACATTTGGATAACTTGACTTTTAGGTTTGCATCCTTAAGTCGCAGAAATACTCTCTCAAGACTTTTGAAATGAGAAGCAATATCTGGAGACATGACAATTATATCACCAAGATAGACCAATACTTCTTTGCCCAACATGTGACGAAAAATGTTAGTCATTAACCTTGAGAAGGTGATTGGTGAGGAATGAAGATCGAAGGGCATGCATATGAACTGCCAATGACCATCTGGCGTACTGAACGCAGTCAGGGGGCGGCTTTCCTCTGACAAGGGAATCTGCCAAAATCCGCTTAGTAAATCCAAAGTTGAAAATACCTATTGTTACCGAGGCTATGAAGAAGCTCTGATGCCACTGGTAATGGGAAACGATCTTTCAAAGTGACCTTGTTGAGTTTTCTAAAATCTATGACTGGTCTAAAAGTTCTGTCCTTTTTCGGAACGATCAGAAGTGGTGAATTCCATAGTGACCGTGATTCTTCTATGACCTTATCTTTCAACATGTTCTGAACCAGTTTGCTTGCTATGTCTCTGTGTGCGTGTGGCAGGCGATAGGCTGGGACGTAAATGGGACGTGTGTTTTTCTCTAAGTTAATAGCGTGAACATCCAAATGAGTTCTACCGAGTGGCTCTCCCGATAAGGCAATAGTAGACCTATACTGGTTAAGTAGGTCTGTTAACTGGTCAACATGCTTGGTTAATCCCACCTTGGGTATCATGTCAGGGGTGATGGTGGGGAGCTGACTCGAGCCGTGCACTGCTGAGTCAGGGGCAGGAGGAGTAGGCGGTGGTGGGTTAATGGAATGTGAGACTAGACGGATGTTAAACTCATGTAACTCCTCGTCTTGAATTCCGGACTTCAAAACGGAGAATTCCACAAGCTTGGTCCCTCTACAGAGACGGACAGGAGTGGGTCCCGTATTGGCAATGTATACGGTAACCTCTCCATCCGCGGTCTCACGAATAGAGGCATCCATCGATAGCCCTTTGACAGTTAGTGATGAAGGTTCAGCAACTACTCTTAGTACGAGATCACCCTGACTATGTCTCAGTCCATGATCAGTCATCCACTTTCGAGAAAGTGAGAGAGGAACCTTCGTTAATGTGTTACTATGCAGAGTCATAGTTGTTGGAAGTTTACCAAGGCAATGAGTAGAAAAATAAAAAGGGTGGGTATTATCCACCGTGAAGCAGGACGTGGGAGCAGATGTATTAATGACCCTGACTGAGTGAGAACTCTTCTCTGACAACGGCAGGAACGTATTTTCAACACCAACAACTTTTTCATGATAAATAGGACAGATCTTATGTTGTGCCATAGAATGGCGTCCTAGTAACAAGTTAGCAGGAAAAGTTACACCTCGAACAATGTAAGGGGCTATGGTAATGACCGAGTCGCCAATGCGAATGTTCATTTTAATTGTACCCCTTACGTCGAGATTTTCATTTGAGATACTTTGAAGGGGTGGGTAAAAGTCCGAGTATTTAACAAGTTGAGTGCGCATTAATGGTTGAATAAAATCATAATGAATGACATCTGCTTCCGCGCCACTGTCTAGAAAGATTGTGATTGGCTTATCCTGGAAAGAACCCACTAAATCGAAACTTGTAATGTGAGAAAATTGCGAAGAACGAAAATGTCTTAAGAGTTCTTATGTGACGGAGTCTTGTCATGAGCGAGAGATTGTCATTGTTGATGATGACATGATGAACCTGTGTTAGATGACATCTGTCTAGCTAATGCTCGCTATTCCGCTGAAGTGTGTCTAGCGTTCTTATGATATGAACACCTGTCTGGTGTGGGGCGCGAGCGGGTGAAGGTGTCTGACTGCAGGAAATTATGACACGGTCTGCAGCATTGTGACGACCGAGGTTGTGATGCCATGGGTCGTTGACTGCGTTTGTTGTTCTGGTCGAGGCGTGAGAAAGAGTCCGATGTGTAAGTACACACATTCGCTTTATGTCCTGGTTGGTGACACCGGAAACACGTAACCTTATGTGAGTGCTTGTCATCACTGCATCGCTTTGATTGACCGTGAGAGGAATGATTGTGTTGATCACTAGAATGTTTCCTCATACATTGGGAAGCTGACACCCTCCCCAGTGTCTTGGTGTTGTGATATCCACCTTTCTTTTTAGTGTAACTCAATACTTTCGTTACTGACCATGATGGGTCGATGTCTTCATCAAGTAACCGCCGAGCTACGTTTGGAGGCAGGTCCTTGAGAATGAAGAGTATGTGTAATAAACGCACGAGTGTTTGCACATGGGTTTCAGGCTTCATCATGGCCGACATCCAGGGTGAGGATTCGTAAGCCTGCCTAAATAACCTCATTCTTCCATGTAAGGTACTCCAGTGATCAGGGATTGACGTATCATCCGTGTATGTTGTGTTAAGAGCACGTAAAAGGACGTTTAGTAGATTATCTGAGAATGATTCCTCACAACCTATTTTAAACAACGTTTTAAATTCCTCCCAAGATGTACAGTTTTGAACATCTCATTGAAATCAATGAGATTTTTAGCAGCCGATATAAGCGCTTTGTTTCCTGACTCACCATTATGTTCAACACTGTCCTCTACGTTCCTGATCCACCGTTCAAAATTTGATAGTTTACCATCAAATAACTCGTGTGGTTCCCTAGCTTGTTTTAGTGTGAAAACTGTTTTTTGTGAAGTATCTGATTGTCCTGAGTTTTCGTGAGGTGGAGGGGGACGTGGGTGTGGGTGTGGTAGCGTATGGGAAGGTTTCTGTGGGTCATCTGTGTCACCAGAATCTGTCAAAACGACTTTGTGCGACGTCGCCATTTTAGAAGGTTGGTTTCGTTTATAGCAAGGGATCCTAGGTAATTTCCTAAATACATATGAACTTTACGATTACCGCATGGAATATCTTCAGACATGTAATACAATCAGACTTAAAGTGTTTAAGTGATAATCCTCTCGAAAAAATCAAAATACAATGAACACTATTGTCCTAATCCAAAATACCTAACCTGAATATTATTTGAAAATATTGTACTGAAATAAAGGCAATAAAAAGTATGGGATAACAATATAACATATCAATACAAGATTCTGTATGCGAAAGTAATCATCACTAAAAACAACAGTACCAATGTATGAAAACATAAGAATATATGCAAGAATAACTAAACCCTTAGATTAATTTGCTAAGCTACAAGGACGAATAGTCATATTACACAAAAGTATATATATATATATATATATATATATATATATATATATATATATATATATATATATATATATATATATATATATATATATATATATATATATATATATATATATATATATATATATATATATATATATATATGTATATATATATATATATATATATATATATATATATATATATATATATATATATATATATATATATATATATATATATATATATATATATATATATATATATATATATATATTTTTTTTTTTTTTAAACTATTCGCCATTTCCCGCATTAGCGAGGTAGCGCTAAGAACAGAGGACTGGGCCTTTTTTGGAATATCCTCACCTGGCCCCCCTCTGTTCCTTCTTTTGGAAAATTTAAAAAAAAAAAACGAGAGGGGAGGAATTCCAGCCCCCCGCTCCATCCCCTTTTAGTCGCCTTCTACGACACGCAGGGAATACGTGGGAAGTATTCTTAAACCCCTATCCCCAGGGATATATATATATATATATATATATATATATATATATATATATATATATATATATATATATATATATATATATATATATATATATATATATATATATATATATATATATATATATATATATATATATATATATATATATATATATATATATATATATATATATATATATATATATATATATATATATATATATATATATATATATATATATATATATATATATATATATATATATATATATATATATATATATATATATATATATATATACATACATATATATATATATATATATATATATATATATATATATATATATATATATATATATATATATATATATATATATATATATATATATATATATATATATATATATATATATTTATTATTTTTTTATTATACTTTGTCGCTGTCTCCCGCGTTTGCGAGGTAGCGCAAGGAAACAGACGAAAGAAATGGCCCAACCACCCTCCCATACACATGTATATACGTACGTCCACACACGCAAATATACATACCTACACAGCTTTCCATGGTTTACCTCAGACACTTCACATGCCCTGCTTCAATCCACTGACAGCACGTCAACCCCGGTATACCACATCGCTCCAATTCATTCTATTCCTTGCCCTCCTTTCACCCTCCTGCATGTTCAGGCCCCGATCACACAAAATCTTTTTCACTCCATCTTTCCACCTCCAATTTGGTCTCCCTCTTCTCCTCGTTCCCCCCACCTCCGACACATATATTCTCTTGGTCAATCTTTCCTCACTCATTCTCTCCATGTGCCCAAACCATTTCAAAACACCCTCTTCTGCTCTCTCAACCACGCTCTTTTTATTTCCACACATCTCTCTTACCCTTACGTTACTTACTCGATCAAACCACCTCACACCACACATTGTCCTCAAACATCTCATTTCCAGCACATCCATCCTCCTGCGCACAACTCTATCCATAGCCCACGCCTCGCAACCATACAACATTGTTGGAACCACTATTCCTTCAAACATACCCATTTTTGCTTTCCGAGATAATGTTCTCGACTTCCACACATTCTTCAAGGCTCCCAGAATTTTCGCCCCCTCCCCCACCCTATGATCCACTTCCGCTTCCATGGTTCCATCCGCTGCCAGATCCACTCCCAGATATCTAAAACACTTCACTTCCTCCAGTTTTTCTCCATTCAAACTCACCTCCCAATTGACTTGACCCTCAACCCTACTGTACCTAATAACCTTGCTCTTATTCACATTTACTCTTAACTTTCTTCTTTCACACACTTTACCAAACTCAGTCACCAGCTTCTGCAGTTTCTCACATGAATCAGCCACCAGCGCTGTATCATCAGCGAACAACAACTGACTCACTTCCCAAGCTCTCTCATCCCCAACAGACCTCATACTTGCCCCTCTTTCCAAAACTCTTGCATTCACCTCCCTAACAACCCCATCCATAAACAAATTAAACAACCATGGAGACATCACACACCACTGCCGCAAACCTACATTCACTGGGAACCAATCACTTTCCTCTCTTCCTACACGTACACATGCCTTACATCCTCGATAAAAACTGTTCACTGCTTCTAACAACTTGCCTCCCACACCATATATTCTTAATACCTTCCACAGAGCATCTCTATCAACTCTATCATATGCCTTCTCCAGATCCATAAATGCTACATACAAATCCATTTGCTTTTCTAAGTATTTCTCACATACATTCTTCAAAGCAAACACCTGATCCACACATCCTCTACCACTTCTGAAACCACACTGCTCTTCCCCAATCTGATGCTCTGTACATGCCTTCATCCTCTCAATCAATATCCTCCCATATAATTTACCAGGAATACTCAACAAACTTATACCTCTGTAATTTGAGCACTCACTCTTATCCCCTTTGCCTTTGTACAATGGCACTATGCACGCATTCCGCCAATCCTCAGGCACCTCACCATGAGTCATACATACATTAAATAACCTTACCAACCAGTCAACAATACAGTCACCCCCTTTTTTAATAAATTCCACTGCAATACCATCCAAACCTGCTGCCTTGCCGGCTTTCATCTTCCGCAAAAGCTTTTACTACCTCTTCTCTGTTTACCAAATCATTTTCCCTAACCCTCTCACTTTGCACACCACCTCGACCAAAACACCCTATATCTGCCACTCTATCATCAAACACATTCAACAAACCTTCAAAATACTCACTCCATCTCCTTCTCACATCACCACTACTTGTTATCACCTCCCCATTTGCGCCATTCACTGAAGTTCCCATTTGCTCCCTTGTCTTACGCACTTTATTTACCTCCTTCCAGAACATCTTTTTATTCTCCCTAAAATTTAATGATACTCTCTCACCCCAACTCTCATTTGCCCTTTTTTTCACCTCTTGCACCTTTCTCTTGACCTCCTGTCTCTTTCTTTTATACATCTCCCACTCAATTTCATTTTTTCCCTGCAAAAATCGTCCAAATGCCTCTCTCTTCTCTTTCACTAATACTCTTACTTCTTCATCCCACCACTCACTACCCTTTCTAATCAACCCACTTCCCAATCTTCTCATGCCACAAGCATCTTTTGCGCAATCCATCACTGATTATCTAAATACATCCCATTCCTCCCCCACTCCCCTTACTTTCTAAAATGGGAAACAGAAGAAGGAGTCACGCGGGGAGTGCTCATCCTCCTCGAAGGCTCAGATTGGGGTGCCTAAATGTGTGTGGATGTAACCAAGATGTGAAAAAAGGAGAGATAGGTGGTATGTTTGAGGAAGGGAACCTGGATGTTTTGGCTCTGAGTGAAACGAAGCTCAAGGGTAAAGGGGAAGAGTGGTTTGGGAATGTCTTGGGAGTAAAGTCAGGGGTTAGTGAGAGGACAAGAGCAAGGGAAGGAGTAGCAGTACTCCTGAAACAGGAGTTGTGGGAGTATGTGATAGAATGTAAGAAAGTAAATTCTCGATTAATATGGGTAAAACTGAAAGTTGATGGAGAGAGATGGGTGATTATTGGTGCATATGCACCTGGGCATGAGAAGAAAGATCATGAGAGGCAAGTGTTTTGGGAGCAGCTGAATTAGTGTGTTAGTGGTTTTGATGCACGAGACCGGGTTATAGTGATGGGTGATTTGAATGCAAAGGTGAGTAATGTGGCAGTTGAGGGAATAATTGGTATACATGGGGTGTTCAGTGTTGTAAATGGAAATGGTGAAGAGCTTGTAGATTTATGTGCTGAAAAAGGACTGATGATTGGGAATACCTGGTTTAAAAAGCGACATATACATAAGTATACTTATGTAAGTAGGAGAGATAGCCAGAGAGCGTTATTGGATTACGTGTTAATTGACAGGCGCGCGAAAGAGAGACTTTTGGATGTTAATGTGCTGAGAGGTGCAACTAGAGGGATGTCTGATCATTATCTTGTGGAGGTTAAGGTGAAGATTTGTATGGGTTTTCAGAAAAGAAGAGTGAATGTTGGGGTGAAGAGGGTGGTGAGAGTAAGTGAGCTTGGGAAGGAGACTTGTGTGAGGAAGTACCAGGAGAGACTGAGTACAGAATGGAAAAAGGTGAGAACAATGCATATATATATATATATATATATATATATATATATATATATATATATATATATATATATATATATATATATATATATATATATATATATATATATATATATATATATATATATATATATTGATAGACTAGGGACTAGTAACACACAAAAGGAGCATACCTCACAGAGTGAACCATTTTGACTCAGTTCTTATCTGAATGGGAGATTCGCTCGCTTAGACGTCTCGGGTATGGCGTAGCGAGGTGGAGACGTGTGCAGAGGAGCGGCTCGCTAGCAGGAAAGTTAAGTGAGCAACAAGGGCTGGACCACGCGATGCTGACGTCTGGGATGTCGCCACGGCTGCTGATGGTGCGTCTCTGGAGTGGTCGACCGGATGACCTCCACGTTGGTGTTGGCAGGATCGCTGACCTTGCTGGAGACGCGTGGATGTGATGACAACATTCCACGGCGGAGGCGCTGTGTTCCCTTGCAAGTGACACAGCGTCAGCAATGCAATAAAGACGTATCTTCATTGCCTGGAGATACGGGTGATGGAAAACGTAGTCGGCCGTGGATTCCGCCCTTAAAGTCCAGTGGAGCGAGCGCCAAGACTGTCAGGTAGGCTTGTATGACTGCTGGGACCACCAGGGGTAGAAATATGAAGTAGACGTGACGGTCGTCCGCGGTCACGTAGGTTCTTACTTCGCTAGCACCACTTGTAAGGTTGCGTCGACAGGAATGAATACAGGTCTTCTTCGTGGATGGTAGTCAATGAAGATCAGGCGGCCTTTGTAGATTTATTACAAAAGAATATGTACGTACATCTTTAGTACTCTGGGCTATAGTCTTGTGATACACTACGACACACCCTAGTGAACAGTGTGACGATGCTGGCCAGTGTGTCCCCTCGGTTCACACTGACAGGAGTTATATGGGAGTCCGTCAACACCCATTCAACAACGTGTTCAAATAACAGATCAGCTCTTACGTGTTCAAACATCCTGAGTAACAGTAGCCCGTGGGAACAGTGGGCCCGTGGGAACATGCATCTAACTCTATGTAACTCACAGTAAAATGATAATAACAAATAGTTAATGAAAAATTAATGGTAGTATGCGTGAGTCTTACAATGCTGCTGCCATCCCTTCGGAGTCATGAAATGCACTGCTACTAACTCTTCGGAATGATCAAATCCACAGCAGCCAACCCTTCGAAGTAATCAAAATAAGGCAATCAACCCTTAGGACTTGTTACCCCAATTCCGCAAATTCTACAAAGTTTCCTAATAACTGCTACAAACCCTTCGAAGGTGTCTTTCTTCTTTATCTTTTTGGGTCTTCATCTCAGTGCTAAGTGACACTTTCGAAATATATATACAACTCCATAAAACCTTTCAAGATAAGACAACTCCGTGACTTACCTTCCGACATGTTCTTCCGCTGTTCCAAATCTTTCCAGAGTGTCTATCAATTGTCTTTAACCTTTTCCAACTCCCTCTCCAATTCTGCAAGCACTTCAAGTTGACCATATACACTTGCACCAATTCTATTGCAAGAAAGGTTATCTTAACTGTAGGGCAAAGATCTAATTTTTCATGGTTATTTTTCTAAAGCACAATCGAAGAGTTCTGAGAAGGTGCTCTAGTCACAACAAAGCTTCATATAGTAACATCCTATGTCATCTTTTCTTTGCCTTGTTCGTATAATAATGTGAAAGGTTCTCTTTTTCTAACTTTCACTCCATAAGAAGAATATCCAACATTTACCATGAATTCACAAATTAGTCAGAGGAACTTTATCAAAAACCATTGTTTTTCTATGTATGAAACTTGATTTGGAATCTTGTACGGGAGTTTATTGAAAACCAATATTGAATGAATAATACTATATATTGAACGGAGACATGATTTTCCAAACTGCGCAAGAGCTTGCGCAAGTGCATTCAAAATTACCAACCTCCTTGACAATATGGTGACTAGAAACTGAACATATAAATTCAAATTATTACCATTTTAAAAGATATAATCCTGCTTATTCCCTATTACATTTTCTTATTTTCTTGAAATCGTGAATCATCACCATTTTTTGGGTTAAACAACAAAAATATTCAATCACTGGTACCAACCCTTCCGAGTTATTCATATACTGCTTCCAAGCCTTCCGAGCTATCAAACGCACTGTTACTGACCCTTCGGAATTATCAAATCCACTGCAGGCAACCCTTCGAAGAAATCAAACCTAAGGCAAACAACCCTTTGGATTTAGGAACCCAGATCTGCAAATCCTACAAAGTTTTCTCATAAATGCTAACAACCCTTCCAAGGTGTCATTCTACTCTATCTTTTCGCGTCTTTGAACCACTGCTAAAGAACGCTTTCGAAATTCCTATACCACTACAAAAAACTTTCTAAATAATTTAACTCCAAGGCTACTTACTTTTTGAGCTGTATTCCACTGTTTGCAATCTTTCCACGGTGTCTATCTACTGCTGATAACCCTTTCCAACTCTCTCCAATGCTGCAAACGGTTCAAGTTACCATATACACTTGCAGCTATGCTATTGAAAGAAAGGTTATATTAGATGTAATGCAAAGACCTAGTTTTTCATGATTATTTCTAATGCACAATGGAAGCTTTCAGAAAAGTTTCACAAGCAAAAAAAAGCTTCATATGGTAACCTCTTCTCTCATTTTCTCTATGTCTTGTTTGTATAATAATATGAAAGGTTTTCTGTATCTAACTTTTATTCCTTAATGAGAATGACCGACATTAACGATGAATTCAAAAATTAGTCACAGGATATTCATCGAAGAATAATCTGTATATGTGATTGATTTCTGATGATCTCTTCCTTAATACCAACTTTCCTATGAACACGATATACTTAACAGAAAAAAAACATATGCCCACGGTATAGTAACAGTTTGTTCAGAAGTCTGTATTGATAGTTATTCATCAATTCGCCTTCTTGTAATGCACTAGCACTAGAGGGTATCAGCATCAATGATCGTAATATATCAAGAAATTAGCTCTAATATAATGCATGTGTCCTGCTTCTTCTGAGATGCAAGGTCAGAAAAGAACTGAGCTGTGACCTTGTACCTTTACTTCCTGGGAAAATATGACAAGTCAAAACCACCCGTTTTTCTTTCATAAGATTACTGTTTAAAAGTACACTAAATTAGCTTGATTTAGCTTCGATATGTAACACAAATATCACAATATTTAATCATTGGTTTCCATATGTATAGAAAATGTGTCGAGAATCCACGAACGTAAAAATGATATTGTAAGTAGGCACTTATACATCTTAATAATGCAACTAGATTGACATGCTTATGTTTGAGAAATATGTAAGTAAACACTAAAGCGAACATTGTAATAGACAAACGATGACATGTGAAAAATTGGACCACATGCCAGTAAAATCTTTATCCTGATAGTGTGGAAACCGCACATACAATGCCGTTATGCCGTATATACGTCGAATATAAGTAATTTTCTTCTTTATGCATAAAGTTTAATATCGAATCATACACAAGAGTTTATTGATAACCAAAATTGAATAAATAGTACTGAATATTGGAAGGAGACACGATTTCCAAACTGCGCAAGAGCTTGAGCATGGGCATTCAAAAGGACTAACCGTCATGTCTAAATGACTAAAATCAATGTGAACATCAAAATTCGCTCTATTGCAACATAAAGAAAAAAATCATATTTTTGCACTTATTACATTTCCATCTTTTCTTGAATCATGCCAATTTTCTTTTCTTAAAAGGCAACAAAAAACCATTTGTCCCACTCCTTAACGAATTGTTTTATTCAGTCACTGATGCAAAACCTTCCGAGTTAACCTTACTTTGCTGCTAGCCCTTCGGAGTTATCGAACACACTGCTTCTTTATGTATAAAATTTCATATGGAATCTCTTGCAGGAGCTTTAAAAATGAATTTTGAATAAATGATACTAAATATTGGGGGGAGACATGATCTCCAAAATTACTAACCTCCTTGATAATATGATGACTAGAAACTGATTCTATAGATTTGAATTATAACCGTTCTAAAAGATATAATACTGCTTATTGACGTATTACACGTTCTTATTTTCTTGAAATCATGAATCATGCCGATTTCTTGGGTTAAGCAACAAAAATGTTCAGTCACCCTTCTGAGTTATTCATATGCTGATGCTAACCCTTCTGAGTTATTCATATGCTGATGCTAACCCTTCTGAGTTATCAAACTAACTGCTACTAACCCTTCACAATAATCAAATCCACAGCAAGCAACTCTGTTAAGTAATCAAACATAAGTCACAACAAAGCTTCATAAAGTAACTTCCTCTGTCATCTTCTCTTTATCTTCTTCGTATGATAATATGAAAGGTTCTCTGTTTCTAACCTTCACTCCTTAAGAAATATGACCAACACTTACCATGAATTCCAAAAATTTTTCAGATGATCTTTATCGAAAACATTGCTTTCTTTATGTATGAAACTTGATTTGGAATCTTGTACTGGAGTTCTTTGAAAACCAATATTGAATAAATGATACTAAATATTAGGAGACATAATTTCCAAAGTGCGCAAGAGCTTGCGCATGCGCATTCAAAATTACTAACTTCCTTGACAATATGATTACTAAAAACTGAATGTATAAATTCAAATTATAACCATTTTGGAAGATATAATCATGCTTATTCACGTATTAGATTTTCTTATTTTCTTCAAATGGTGAATCATTCCCATTTCATGGGTAAACAATAAACATATTCAATCGCTGGTACCATCCTTCCGAGTCATTCATATACTACTTCCAACCCTTCCCAGCTATCAAACGCACTGCTGTTGACCCTTTGGAAATATGAAATACAGATTAGGCAACCCTTCGAAGTAATCAAACCAAAGGCAAACACCCTTCAGATTTGCTAACCGAACTCTGCAAATCCTACAATGTTTTTCTCATAACTGCTGACAACCCTTCAACGTGTCATTCTACTCTATCTTGTCGGGTCTCAACCCCACTGCAAATGAACACTTTCGAAATTTCTGTACCACTACAAAACACTTCTCTAAATAATTCATCACCAAGGTTACTTACGTTCCGAGCTGTCCTTCTACTGTTTTCAATCTTTCCATAGTGTCTATCGACTGTTGATAACCATTTTGAACTTTCAACAATGCTGCAATCGGTTTAAATAACTATATACACTTGCACTTGTGCTATTGCATGAAAGATTATATTAGCAGCAATGCAAAGGTTTAATTTTGTCATGATTATTTTTCTAATGCACAATCGAAGGTTTCAGACAAAGTTCACGAGTTACAACAAAGCTTCATATAGTAACGTCTTCTGTCATCTTTTCTATGTCTGTTTTTATCAGAATATGAAACGTTTTCTGTATCTAAGTTTCATTCCTTAAGAAGAATGACCAACGTTTATGATAAATTCACATATTAGTCACAGGATATTTATCGAAAAACAATGTTGTATATCTTACTGATTTCTGATGATCTCTTCCTTGATAATATCAATTTTCTTGTGAACACGATATACTTAACAGAAAAAAACTTATGCCTTCGGCATAATTAGAGAGTTGAGAAACCAGCGTTAATAACTATTCACCGATTCGCCTTCTTGTAATGCACTACCACGAGAGGTTATCAGCATCAATGATCGTAATTTATCAGGAAATTGCTCTATATAACGTATGTGACCTGCTTCTTGCCAGATGCAAGGTCAGAAAAGAACTGAACCGTGAACTTGCACTTTTACTTCCGGAGAAAATATGACACCAGGTCACAACCTCCCGTTTTTGAACTACTTCTTTCACCAGATACCTGTTCAAAAGTAAGCTTATTTAGCTCGACTTAGATTGTATATGTTATACCAAGATCAAAATATTTGCTGATTGGTTTCCATATGCATGAAATAATGTCTTGAGAATCCACGAACGTAAATATGAGGTTGTAAGTGGAAACTTATGCACCTCAATGATGCGACTAAGTTGACACTTATGTTTGAGAAAAATTTGTACGTAAACATTAAAGCGAACATTGGACCAGACAAAAGATGACATGTCATAAATTAGAACACATGTCAGTAAAACTTCCTCCTGATACTGTGCAAACCGCTATTCAGAACTACTATACTTTACACACACATTACATTTATGCAATACATACGTCGAATATTAGTTTTTTTTTCTTTATGCATAAAGGTTTATCGATAACCAGTATTAGATGAATAATAGTGAATATTGGAAGTGGACATGATTTCCAAATTGAACAAGAACTTGCGCATGCGTATTGAAAAGTTACTGTCATGTCTATATAACTAAATTCAAAGTGAACATGATTATTCAATCTATAACTATATTAAAGAAAAATCATGTTCACATATTTTCTTCAAATCTTTAGTTATGCCAATTTTTTTGGTTTAACGTCAACAAAAAAACATTTAGCCCACTTCGTAATGTATTCTTTTATCCAGTCACTGATGCCAGATCTTCGGGATTAACCACACCCTTTGGAGTTATCAAACACACAGCGTTTTTATGTATAAAATTTGATATGGAATTTTGTGCAGGAGTTTATTGAAAACCAATGTTGAAAAATTAATACTGAATGTTGGAAGGAGACATAACTTGCAAAACTCTTAAGTCCTTGCGCATGAGCTTTCAAAATTGCTAATCTCCTTGACAATATGATGGTTAGAAACTGAACATATAGATTTAGATTATAACCATTTGAAATATATAATTTTGCTGATTCACATATTACATTTTCTTATTTTCTTCAAATCGTGAATTATGCCCATTTCTTGTGTTAAACAACAAAAATATTCAGTCACTGATACCAACCCTTCTCCGTTATTCATATACCTGCTGCTAACCCTTCTCAACTATCAAACGAACTGCCACTGACCCTTCGTAATGATCAAATCCACAGCAAGCAACCCTTGGAAGTAATCAAACCTAAGGTAAACAACCCTTAGGACTTCTTACCCCAACTCTGCAAACCAAGCAAAGTTTTCTAATAACTGTTACAAACCGTTCAAAGATGTCATTCTACTCTATCATTTCGCGTCTTCATCCTACTGCTAAAGGACACTTTCGAAATACATGTACCACTCCAGATAACCGTTCATTTTAAGTCTACTCCACGGATTCTCTCCTTCCGACCCGTTCTTCCACCATTTCAAATGAATCTAGAGTGTCTATCAACTGTTTCTAACCCTTTCCAACTCTCTCTCCAGTGATACAATCCCTTCAAACTGAACATATACACTTGTACGGATGCTATTGCAAAAAAGATTATCTTAGCTGTAGTATGCAAAGATTTATCTTTCCATGTTTATTTTTCTAATGCACAAGCGAAGATTTCTAAGAAGGTGCACGAGGCACAACAAAGCTTCATATAGTAACGTCTTCTGTCATCTTCTGTATGTCTTATTCGTATAATAATATGGAAGGTTCTTTGCTTCTAACTTTCACTTCTTAAGAAGAATTACCATCTTTTACCATGAATTCACGAATTAGTAGAATTTCAATCGAAAACATTGCTTTTGTATAAACAAAAAGCTTGATTTGGAATCTTGTACAGGAGTTTATTGAAAACCAGTATTGAATACATGATACTGAATATTAGAAGGAAACATGATTTCCAAAATGCGCAAGAGCTTGCGCATACTCATTCAAATGTACTAACCTCCTTGATAATGTGATGACTAGATAGTGAAAATATAATTTAAAATCATAACAATTTTGAAATATATCATCCTGCTTATACACGTATCACATTTTCTTATTTCTTCAAATCGTGAATCATCCACCTTTCTTGGATTAAACAACAAAAATATTCAATCACTGATACCAACCTTTTCGGATTTTTCATATATTGCTGCCAAACCTTTCGAGCTATGAAACACACTGCTACTGACCCTTCGGAATTATCAAATCCACAGCAGGTAATCCTTGGAAGTAATCAAACCTAAGGCAAACAACCCTTGGTATTTGCTAACCCAACTCTGCAAATCCTACAATGTTTTTCTCATAACTACTAATAACACTTCCAAGGTGTTATTCTCCTCTATCTTTTCGTGTATTCACCCAGCTGCTAAAGAACACTTTCGAAATTTCTATACTACTACAGAAAATCTTTCTAGATAATTCAACGCTAAGGCTACATACCTTCCGAGCTGTCAATCAACTGTTTTCAATCTTTCCAGTGTCTACCTACTGTTGGTAACTCTTTCCAACTCTCTCCCGTGGTGCAATCGGTTCAAGTTACCATATACACCTGCACTTATGCTATTGCAAGAAAGGTTACATTAGCTGTAGAGCATAGATTTAATTTTTCATTATTATTTTTCTAATGCACAATCACATTTTTCAGAAAAGGTTCACGAGTCAAAACAAAGCTTCAAATAGTAACTTCTGTCATCTTCTCCATATCTTCTTTGTACCATAATATCAAAGATTTTATGTATCTAAATTCATTTCTTTAGAAGACTGACTAACATTTTCGATGAATTCACTAATTAGTAACAGGATGTTTATCTAAAAACATTGCTGTATATATT
The DNA here is from genome assembly GCF_036320965.1 of Panulirus ornatus. Classification (NCBI taxonomy): domain Eukaryota; kingdom Metazoa; phylum Arthropoda; class Malacostraca; order Decapoda; family Palinuridae; genus Panulirus; species Panulirus ornatus. The sequence continues at coordinate 22,591,086 of NC_092243.1, read as the reverse complement.
ACTGATTTCTGATGATCTCTTCTTTAATATCAATTTTCCTGTGAACGTGATATACTTAACAGAAAAAAACATATGTCACAGCATAATCACAGTCTGTTCAGAAATCAGCGTTATCAACTATTTATCAATTCGCCTTCTTATAATGCACTAGCACCAGAGGTTATTAACATTAATGATCGTAATCTATCAGGAAATTAGCTCTAATATAGCGCATGCGTCTTGCCAGATGCAAGGTCAGAGAAGGACTGAGCTGTGAACTTTTACCTTTATTTCCCGGGAAAAGTTGACAATAGGTCATAACCACCCGTTTTCCAATCGAGTTTCTCCTTTCACAAGATTACTGTTTAAAAGTGTAATTATTTAGCTCGACTTACCTTGTATATATCATACCAAGATCAAAGTATTTACTTATTGGTTTATATATTCATAAGATGATGTCTCCAGAATCCACGAACGTAACCAAAAGATTATAAGTAGGCAGTTATACACTTAATGATGCAACTAAGCTGATGTACTTATGTATGTACGTAAACATTAAAGCGAATATTGTAATATACAGACGATGACATGTAATGAATTAGACCACATGCCAGTAAAAACTTTCTCCTGATACTCTGCAAACTGCGATTCAGAACTACTATACTTAACACACACATTGCCTTTATGCCATATATACGTTGAATAAAAGTAATTTTCTTCTTTATGCATAAAGTTTGATATCGAGAAGTTTATTTGTAATTAAATATTAAATAAATGGTACTGAATATTAGAAGGGGACACGATTTCCAAGCTGCACTAGAGATTGTGCATGCGCATTCAAAAGGACTAAACGTCATGTCTATGTGGCTAAATTCAAAGAGAACATCTAAATCAACTTTATAGCAACATTAAAGAAAGAATCACGTTTATGCACTTATGACATTTTCATATATTCTTCAAGTCTTGAATCATGCCAATTATCTTTGGTTATACCACAAAAAAAAAATTTATCCCAATCCCGAACGTATTTCTTTATTCAGTCACTGATGTCAAACCCTCCGAGTTAACCATACGCTGCTGCTCACCCTTCGGAATTATCGAACACACTCCTTCTTTATATATAAGATTTGATATTGATTCTTTTGAAGGTGTTTACTGAAAACCAATATTGAATAAATGATACTGAATACTAGAGGGAGACATGATTTCAAAACTGCGCAAGAGCGAAACTGAACATTCACATTTAGATTTTAATCATTTTTAAAGATATTATACTGCTTATTCACAAATTACATCTTTTTTATTTTCTTCAAATCGTATATCAAACCCATTTCTTGGGTTAAACAACAAAAATAATCAGTCACCATTCCGAGTTATTCATATGCTGCTGCAGGCCATTCTGACTTATCAAACGCAATGCTACTAATCTTTCGGAATGATCAAATCCACAGCAGCCAAGACATCGATGTAATCAAACCTTAGGCAAACAACCCTTAAGACTTATCAACCCACCTCTGTAAATCCTACAAAGTGTTCTAATATCTGCTACGAAGCTTTCCAAGGTGTTATTCTACTTTATCTTTTCGGGTCTTTACCCCATTGCTATTAGACACTTTCGAAATACATATACCACAGTAGAAAACCTTTTGAAATAAGTCAAGTCCACGGTTACTTACCTTCCGACATAATCTTCAACTGTTTCAAATTTATCCAGGATGTCTATCAACTGTTGTTAACCCTTTCTAACTCTCTCTCCAATGGTGCAATCGTTTAAAGTTGACCATATACACTTGCACCGATGCTATTGCAAGAAAGCTTATATTAACTGTAGTGCAAAGATTTAATTTTTCATGATTACCTTTCTAATGCACAATCGAAGATTTCTGAGAAGGTGCATGAGTCACAGCAAAGCTTCATATAGTAACTTCCTCTGTCATCTTCTCTATGTCTTGTTCGTATAATGATATGAAAGGTTCTCTGTTTCTTTCATTCCTTAAAAAGAATGACCAACATTTAATATGAATTCACAAATTAGTCAGAGGATTTCTATCGAAAAATATTGCTTTCTTTATGTATAGATTTTTATATGGAGTCTTGTACAGGAGTTTATTGAAAACCATTACTGAATAGATGATACTGAATATTGGAAGGAGACATGATTTGCAAACTGCGCAAGGCCCTGCGTAAGAGCATTCAAAATTACTAATCTCCATGACAATATGATGGCTAGAAACTGACCATATAAATTTAGATTATTACCTGTTTGAAAGATATTATTCCGCTTATTCACATATCATATTTTCTTGTTTTCTTCAAATCGTGAATCATCCCCATTTCTTGTGTTAAACAACAAAAACATTCAATCACTGATACCAACTCTTACGAGTTATTCATAAACTGCTGCCAACCCTTCCCAGCTATCAAACGCACTGTTATTGAACCCTTGGGAATTATCAAATCCACAGCAGGCAACCCTTCGAAGTAATCAAACCTAAGGCAAACAACACTTCGGATCTGCTAACCCAACTCTCCAAATCCTACAAAGTTTTCTCATTGCTTCTTACGACCCTTCCAAAGTGTCATTCTACTCTATCTTTTCGCGTCTTCACCCCACTGCTAAAGAACACTTTCGAAATTACTATACCACTACAAAAAAGTTTTCTGTATAATTGAACCGCAAGGCTTCTTACCTTTCGAGCTGCACTTCCATGTTTTCAATCATTCCACAGTTTCTATCTACTGTTGATACCCCTTTCCAATTCCCTCGAATACTGCAATCGGTTCATGTTATCATAGACACTTGCAACTATGCTATTGCAAGAAAATCTATATTATCTGTAATGCAAAGATATTTTTTTCATGATTAATTTTTCTGATGCACAATCGAAGCTTTCAGAGAAGATTCACGAGTCAAAACAGAGCATCATATAGTAACATCTGTCATAATCTCTATTTCTTCTTTGTATCATAGTATGCAAGGTTTTCTGTATGTAACTTTCATTCCTTAAAAAGAATGACCAACATTTACTATGAATTCAGCAATTAGTCACAGAAGATTTATCGAAAAATATTGCTGTATATGTCACCGAGTTCTGATGATCTCTTCCTTAATATTAATTTTCCTGTGAACACGATATATTTAGCATAAAAATCATATGCCCACGGCATAATCACAATCTGCTCAGAAATCATCGTCAATAACTATTCATCAATTCGCCTTCTTGTAATGCACTAGGGCTAGAGGTTATCAGCATTAACAATCATAATCTTTTAGGAAATTAGCAACGATATAGCGCATGCGTCTTGCTTCTTGCCAGATGCAAGATCAGAAAGGACTGAGCTGTGAACTTGCACCTTTACTTCCCGGGAAAAGATAACAACAGGTCATAGCCACCCGTTTTCGAATCGAGCTCCTTTCACACGTTTACAGTTTAAAAGTAAACTTATTTAGCTTTACTTACCTTGTACATGTCATTTCAAGATCACAATATTTGTTTTTTTGGTTTCCATTGACATAAAGTCTCGGGAATCCATGAATGTAAACAAAAGATTGTATGCAGGCGTTTATACACCTTAATGATGCAACTAAGTTGACATGCTTATGTATGTACATAAACGTTAAATCGAATATTGTAAGAGACATACGATGACATGTGATAAACTGTACCATATGCCAGTAAAAACTTTCTCTTGATACTGTGCAAACCGCTATTCAGAACTATTATATAATTTACACAAACATTGCCTTTTTCGATATATACGTCGGATATAGTAATTTCCCTCTTTATGTATAGTCTGATATCGAAACATACAAAAGAGTTTATTGATAACCAGTATTATATAATACTGAATATTGGAAGTGGACACGAATTCAAAACTGCGCAAGACTCTCCGCATGCGTATTCAAAAGGACTAACCGTCATGTGTATATGACTAAATCAAAAGTGAACATCTAAATTCACTCTATACCAATATGAAAGAAAAAATCATGTTTATGCTCTTAATACATTTTCATATTTTCTTCAAATCTTGAATCATGCTAATTTCCTTTTTTATTTTGTTAAATGACGACAAAAAACTTTTACCCCTCTTTCTAATGTATTGTTTTATTCAGTCACTGATGCCAAACATTCTGAGTTAACCATACTCTGCTGCTAACCCTTCGGAGTTATAGGAGAAACTGAATCTTTATGTATAAAGTTTGATATGGAATCTTGTGAAGGAGTTTATTGAAGACCAATAATGAATAAATGATACTGAATATTGGAAGGATATACAATTTGTAAATTGCGCAAGAGCTTGAGCATGAGCATTCAAAATTACTAACCTCCTTGACACTACGATGACTGGAAATTGAACATATGAATTTAGATCATAACCATTTTGAAAGATAGAATCATGCTTATTCACATATCCTATTTTCTTATATTCTTCAAATCGTGAATTATGCCCGTTTCTTGGGTTAAACAACAAAAATATTCAATCACCCTTCCTAGTTATTCATATGCTGCTGCCAACTCTTCGGAGTTATCAAACGCACTGCTACTAACCTTTCGGAATCATCAAATCCACAGCAGGGAACCCTTCGAAGTAATCCAACCTAAGGCAGACAACCCTTACGACTTGTTAACCTAATTCTTCAAATCCTACCAAGATTTTTAATAACTGCTACAAAACCTTCCCAGGTGTCATACTACTCTATCTTTTAGCGTCATCATCCCACTGCAAGTTAACACTTTCGAGATACATATACCACTGCAGAAACCTTTTCAAAGTAAGTCAACTCCACAGTTACTTAACTTGAGAACTGTTCTTCCACTTTTTCAAATCTTTCCAGAGGGTCTATCAATTCTTCTAAACCCTTTCCAGCTTTCTCTTCGATAGTGCAATCGCTTCAAGTTGACCATATACACTTGCACCGATGGTATTGCAAGAAAGGTTGTCTTCACTGTAGTGCAAAGATTTCATTTTCATTGTTATTTTTCCAATGCACAATCGAAGATTTTTGAGAAGGTGCACGAGTCACAATAAAGCTTTATATAGTGATTTCCAATGTCATCTCTCCTATGTCTTGTTCCTATATCAATATGAAAGGTTCTCCGTTTCTAACTTTCACTCCTTTAGAAGAATGACTAACATTTACCATGATTTGACAAATAAGTCAGAGGATATTTATCGAGAAACATTGCTTTCTCTTTGTTTAAAACTTGGTTTGGAATCTTGTACAGGAGTTTATTGAAAACCATTACTGAATAGATGATACTGAATATTGGAAGGAGACATGATTTGCAAACTGCGCAAGGCCCTGCGTAAGAGCATTCAAAATTACTAATCTCCATGACAATATGATGGCTAGAAACTGACCATATAAATTTAGATTATTACCTGTTTGAAAGATATTATTCCGCTTATTCACATATCATATTTTCTTGTTTTCTTCAAATCGTGAATCATCCCCATTTCTTGTGTTAAACAACAAAAACATTCAATCACTGATACCAACTCTTACGAGTTATTCATAAACTGCTGCCAACCCTTCCCAGCTATCAAACGCACTGTTATTGAACCCTTGGGAATTATCAAATCCACAGCAGGCAACCCTTCGAAGTAATCAAACCTAAGGCAAACAACACTTCGGATCTGCTAACCCAACTCTCCAAATCCTACAAAGTTTTCTCATTGCTTCTTACGACCCTTCCAAAGTGTCATTCTACTCTATCTTTTCGCGTCTTCACCCCACTGCTAAAGAACACTTTCGAAATTACTATACCACTACAAAAAAGTTTTCTGTATAATTGAACCGCAAGGCTTCTTACCTTTCGAGCTGCACTTCCATGTTTTCAATCATTCCACAGTTTCTATCTACTGTTGATACCCCTTTCCAATTCCCTCGAATACTGCAATCGGTTCATGTTATCATAGACACTTGCAACTATGCTATTGCAAGAAAATCTATATTATCTGTAATGCAAAGATATTTTTTTCATGATTAATTTTTCTGATGCACAATCGAAGCTTTCAGAGAAGATTCACGAGTCAAAACAGAGCATCATATAGTAACATCTGTCTTAATCTCTATTTCTTCTTTGTATCATAATATGCAAGGTTTTCTGTATGTAACTTTCATTCCTTAAAAAGAATGACCAACATTTACTATGAATTCAGCAATTAGTCACAGAAGATTTATCGAAAAATATTGCTGTATATGTCACCGAGTTCTGATGATCTCTTCCTTAATATTAATTTTCCTGTGAACACGATATATTTAGCATAAAAATCATATGCCCACGGCATAATCACAATCTGCTCAGAAATCATCGTCAATAACTATTCATCAATTCGCCTTCTTGTAATGCACTAGGGCTAGAGGTTATCAGCATTAACAATCATAATCTTTTAGGAAATTAGCTACGATATAGCGCATGCGTCTTGCTTCTTGCCAGATGCAAGATCAGAAAGGACTGAGCTGTGAACTTGCACCTTTACTTCCCGGGAAAAGATAACAACAGGTCATAGCCACCCGTTTTCGAATCGAGCTCCTTTCACACGTTTACAGTTTAAAAGTAAACTTATTTAGCTTTACTTACCTTGTACATGTCATTTCAAGATCACAATATTTGTTTTTTTGGTTTCCATTGACATAAAGAAAGTCTCGGGAATCCATGAATGTAAACAAAAGATTGTAAGCAGGCGTTTATACACCTTAATGATGCAACTAAGTTGACATGCTTATGTATGTACATAAACGTTAAATCGAATATTGTAAGAGACATACGATGACATGTGATAAACTGTACCATATGCCAGTAAAAACTTTCTCTTGATACTGTGCAAACCGCTATTCAGAACTATTATATAATTTACACAAACATTGCCTTTTTCGATATATACGTCGGATATAGTAATTTCCCTCTTTATGTATAGTCTGATATCGAAACATACAAAAGAGTTTATTGATAACCAGTATTATATAATACTGAATATTGGAAGTGGACACGAATTCAAAACTGCGCAAGACTCTCCGCATGCGTATTCAAAAGGACTAACCGTCATGTGTATATGACTAAATCAAAAGTGAACATCTAAATTCACTCTATACCAATATGAAAGAAAAAATCATGTTTATGCTCTTAATACATTTTCATATTTTCTTCAAATCTTGAATCATGCTAATTTCCTTTTTTATTTTGTTAAATGACGACAAAAAACTTTTACCCCTCTTTCTAATGTATTGTTTTATTCAGTCACTGATGCCAAACATTCTGAGTTAACCATACTCTGCTGCTAACCCTTCGGAGTTATAGGAGAAACTGAATCTTTATGTATAAAGTTTGATATGGAATCTTGTGAAGGAGTTTATTGAAGACCAATAATGAATAAATGATACTGAATATTGGAAGGATATACAATTTGTAAATTGCGCAAGAGCTTGAGCATGAGCATTCAAAATTACTAACCTCCTTGACACTACGATGACTGGAAATTGAACATATGAATTTAGATCATAACCATTTTGAAAGATAGAATCATGCTTATTCACATATCCTATTTTCTTATATTCTTCAAATCGTGAATTATGCCCGTTTCTTGGGTTAAACAACAAAAATATTCAATCACCCTTCCTAGTTATTCATATGCTGCTGCCAACTCTTCAGAGTTATCAAACGCACTGCTACTAACCTTTCGGAATCATCAAATCCACAGCAGGGAACCCTTCGAAGTAATCCAACCTAAGGCAGACAACCCTTACGACTTGTTAACCTAATTCTTCAAATCCTACCAAGATTTTTAATAACTGCTACAAAACCTTCCCAGGTGTCATACTACTCTACCTTTTAGCGTCATCATCCCACTGCAAGTTAACACTTTCGAGATACATATACCACTGCAGAAACCTTTTCAAAGTAAGTCAACTCCACAGTTACTTAACTTGAGAACTGTTCTTCCACTTTTTCAAATCTTTCCAGAGGGTCTATCAATTCTTCTAAACCCTTTCCAGCTTTCTCTTCGATAGTGCAATCGCTTCAAGTTGACCATATACACTATTGCAAGAAAGGTTGTCTTCACTGTAGTGCAAAGATTTCATTTTCATTGTTATTTTTCCAATGCACAATCGAAGATTTTTGAGAAGGTGCACGAGTCACAATAAAGCTTTATATAGTGATTTCCAATGTCATCTCTCCTATGTCTTGTTCCTATATCAATATGAAAGGTTCTCCGTTTCTAACTTTCACTCCTTTAGAAGAATGACTAACATTTACCATGATTTGACAAATAAGTCAGAGGATATTTATCGAGAAACATTGCTTTCTCTTTGTTTAAAACTTGATTTGGAATCTTGTACAGGAGTTTATTGAAAACCAAGATTGAATAAATGATACTGAATATTTGAAGGAGACTTGATTTCCAAACTTGCGCAAGATTTTGCGCATTCACATTCAAATTACTAACCTCCTTGACAATATGATGACTAGAAAGTAAACATATGAATTCAAATTATAACCATTTTGAAAGATGTAATCTTGCGTATCCACATATATTTTCTTAATTTCTCCAAATCGTGAGACAACAACATTTCTTGGTTTAATAACAAAATCATTAGATCACTGATACCAAACTTTCCGAGTTATTCATTTACCGCTGCCAACATTCCGAGCTATGACACGCTCTGCTACTGACCCTTTGGAATTAACCAATCCACAGCAGGTAACCCTTCGAAGTAATTATACGTAAGGCAAATCCTACAAAGTTTTCTCATAACTACTAACAACCCTTCCAAGATGTAATTCTATTCCATATTTTCGTGTCTTCGCCCCACTGCCAAAGAACACTTTCGAAATTCCTATGCCACTACAAACAAACTTTCTAGATAATTGAATTACAAGGCTACTTACCTTACGAGATGTTCGTCCACTGTTTTCAATCTTTCCACAGTGTCTATCTGCTGTTGATAACCCTTTCCAACTCTCTCCAATGCAGCAATCGGTTCAAGTTACCATATACACTTGCATCTATGCTATTGCAAGAAAGGTTTTATTTGCTTTAACGAAAAGATTTGATTTCTATGATTATTTTTCAAATGCACAATCGAAGCTTTCAGAGAAGGGTTACGAGTCAAAGCAAAACTTTGCATAGTAACTTACTTCTGTCATCTTCTCTATGACTTGTTTCTATCATAATATTGAAGGTGTTCTGTGTCAAACTTTCACTCCTTAACAAGAATGACCAACATTTACGATGAATTCACAAATTAGTCACAAGATATTTATCGAAAAACATTGTTGTATATGTTTCTGATTTCTGATGATATCTTGTTTCTGATGATATCTTCCTTAATATCAATTTTCCTGTGAATACGATATACTTTTATATATGTTTCTGATTTCTGATGATATCTTCCTTCTGATGATATCTTTCTTAATATCAATTTTCCTGTGAATACGATATACTTAACAGAAAACACATGCCGACGGAATAATCACAGTCTGTTCAGAAATCAGCGTGAATATCTGTTCATCAATTCGACTTCTTGTAATGCACTAGCACTAGAGGTTATCTGCATTAATGATCGTAATCTATCAGGAAATTAGTTCTAATATAGCGCATTTGTCCCTCTTCTTGCCAGATGAAAGGTCAGAAAAGGACTGAGCTGTGAACTTGTACCTTTTCTTCCCGGGAAAACATGGCAACAGGCCATAACTACCCGTTTTCCAATCGAGTTTCTCCTTTCACAAGTCGAGCTGAATAGTTTAAAAGTAAACTTATTTAGCTCGACTTAGCTTGTATATATCATACCAAGATTACAGAATTTGATTATTGGTTTCCATCTACATAAGAAATGTCTCGAGAATCCACGAACGTAAACACAAGATTGTTAGTGGTCACTTATGCACCTTAATGATGCAACTAAGTTGACAAGCTTATGTTTGAGGAAAATATGTAGGTAAAGATTAAAGCGAATATTGTAACTGACAAACGATGATGTAATAAATTGGACCACATGCCAGGAAAATTTTTCTCCTGATCCTGTGCAAACGCTATTCAAAACTACTAAACATAACACACACTTTGCATTTATGCCATATGTACGACGAATATAAGTAATTTCCTTCTTTATGCTGAATGTTTGATATCGAAACATGCACAGGAGTTTATTGATAACAAATATTGAATAAATAATACTGAATATTGGAAGGGACATAATTTCCACACTGAACAAGAGATTGCGCATGCTCATTTAAAAGGACTAACCGTCATGTCCATATGACTAGATTCAAAGTGAACATCTAATTTCATTCTATAACAATATTAAGAAAAAATCATATCTATGCATTTATTGAATTTTCATATTTTCCTCAAATGTTGAATCATGCCAATTTTCTTTGGTTAAACGACAACAAAGAAACATTTCTCCCACTCTCTTACGTATTGTTGTATTGTCTTTAATGCCAAACCCTCCGAGTTAAACATACGCTGCAGCTAACCCTTCGGAGTTCTCGAACACACTGCTTCTTTATGTATAAAATTTGATATAGAATCTTATGTTGGAGATTATCAAAAAACCAATATTCAATATAATACTGAATACTGGAATTAGACATTATTTCCAAACTGCGCAATAGTTTGCACAATATGATGACTAAAAACTGAACTATGATTTAAATATATAACCAGAAAGATATATTTCTGCTTATTCACATATTCCATTTTCTTATTTTCTTGAAATCGTGAATCATGCCCATTTCATGGGTTAAACAATATGTAATCACCCTCCAGAATTATTCATATGCTGCTGCCTACCCTTCTGAGTTATGAAACGCACTACTACTAAACCTTTGGATTGATGAAATCCACAGCAGGAAATCCTTCGAAGTAATCAAACCTAAGGCGAACAACCCTTAGGACTTGTTAACCCAATTCTCCATATCCTACAAAGTTTTCTAATAATTGATAGAAACCCTTCCAAGGAGTCATTCTACTCTATACTTTCGCTTCTTCATCCCACTGCTAAAGAACACTCTCGATAACCATAAAACAATGCAGAAAATCTTTCAAAATTAGTCAACTCCATTGCTACTTCCCTTCCACCTTTCTTTTCATTGTTTCAAATCTTTCCCGAGTGTCTATCAACTGTTAAACTTTTCCAATTCTCTCTCCGATTCTGCAATCGCTTCAAGTTTACCATATACACTTGCACCGATGTTATCGCAAGAAAGGTTATCTTAGCTGTAGTGATTGTTTTTCTGTTTCTAACCTTCACTCCGTAAGAAGATGGCCAACATTTACCATGAATTCACAAATCAGTCAGAGAACATTTATCGAAAAACTTTGCTTCCTTTATATATATAACTTGATTTGGAATCTTGTATCGGAATTTTTTGAAAACTAATGTTAAATAGATAATACTGTATATTGGAAGGAGACATGATATCCAAACTGCGCAAGAGCTTTCGCATGCGCACTCAAAATTACTAACTTAAATGACAATATGATGACTAGAAACTAAGCATATAAATTCGAATTATAACCATTTTGAAATATATGATCCTGCTTCTTCACGTATTACATTTTCTTATTTTCTTCAAAAACCGTGAATCATCCCCACTTCACGGGATAATTCTGCCAACACTTCCGAGCTAACAAACGTACTGCTACTGACCCTTCGGAGTTACCAAATCCACAGGAGGCAACCCTTCGAAGTAATCAAACCTAAGGGAAACAACCCTTCGGATCTGCTAACCCAACTCTGAAATCCTACAAAGCTTTCCCTTAACTGTTAACAACCCTTCAAAGGTGTCATTCTACTCTATCTTTTCGCATCTTCACCCCACTGCTAAAGAACACTTTCGGAATTCCTATACCACTATAAAAGATTTATAAATAATTGAACCCTAAGGCTACTTACCTTCCGAGCTGTCCTGCTTTTTCAATCTTTCCATAATGTCTATCTACCGTTGATACCGCTTTCAACTCTCCCCAATGCTGTAATCGGTTCAAGTTACCATATACACTTGCACTTATGCTATTGCAAGAAAGGTTATTTTAGCTGTAAGTAAAAGATTTAATTTTTCATTATTATTTTTCTAATGCACAGTCGAAGCTTTCAGAAAGGCTTCAGGATTCACAACAAAGCTTCATATAGTAACTTCTGTCATCTTCTCTATTTCATAATATAAAAGTTTTTTGCATCTAACTTTCATTCCTTAAGTAGAATGACCAACATTTACGATGAATTCACAAATTAGTCACAGGATATTTATCGAAAAACATTGCTGAATATGGTACTAATATCTGATGATCTTTCTTTATCATCACTTTTCCTGTGAACACGATATACTTAACGGAGAATACATATGCCCACGGCATAATCATAGTCTGTTCAGATATCAGTGATAATAACTATTCATCAATTCGCCTTTTTATAATGCAATAGTGCTAGATGTTATCAGAATTAATGATCGTAATCTGTCAGGAAATTAGCTCTAATATAGCGCATGCGTCCTGCTTTTTGCCAGATGCAAGGCCAGAAAAGGACTGAGCTGTGAACTTGTACCTTTACTTCCCGGGAAAAGATAACAACAGGTCATAACCACCCATTTTTGAATCGAGCTTTTCCTTTCACAAGATTACTGTTTAAAAGTAAACTTGTTTATCCCGACTTAGCTTGTATATGTCATACCAAGATCACAATAGTTCCTTATTGGCTTCCATCTGTATAAAAACATGTCTCGAGAATACACGAACGTAAACACAAGATTATCAGTAGGCGCTTCACCTTAATGATTCAATTAAGCTGACATGCTTATGTGTGGGAAAAATAAATACGTAAACATTAAAGTGGACATTGTAATAGACAAACGATGACATGTAATGAAATAGACCACATGAAAATAAAAAGTTTCTCCTGATACTGTGGTAACCACTATTCAAAACTACTGTACTTAACACACACATTGCCTTTATACCAAATATACCTCGAATATACGAAATTATTTTCTTTTTGCATAAAGTTTGATATCGAGATATACATAGGAGTGTATTCATAACTGAATTTGGATAAATAATACGGAATATAGGAAGGGACACTACTAAACCTTTGGATTGATGAAATCCACAACAGGAAATCCTTCGAAGTAATCAAACCTAAGGGAAACAACCCTTCGGATCTGCTAACCCAACTCTGAAATCCTACCAAGCTTTCCCTTAACTGTTAACAACCCTTCCAAGGTGTCATTCTACTCTATGTTTTCGCGTCTTCACCCAACTGCTTAAGAACACTTTCGAAGTTCTTATAACACTACGAAAAAAATTTCTAAACAATTCAACCCCAAGGCTACTTACCTTCCGAGCTGTTCTTCCACTGTTTTCAAACTTGCCAGAGTGTCTATCTACTATTGATAATCCTTTCCAACTCTCTCCAATGCTGGAATCGGTTTGAGTTAGCATATACAATTTGCACCTATCCTATTGCAAAAAAGGCTATACCAGCTGTAATGCAATTATTTTTCTAATGCTCAATCGAAGCTTTCAGAGAAAGTTTTGGAGTCACAAGAAAGTTTCATATAGTAACTTCTGTCATCTTCTCTATTTCATAATATAAAAGTTTTTTGCATCTAACTTTCATTCCTTAAGTAGAATGACCAACATTAACGATGAATTCACAAATTAGTCACAGGATATTTATCGAAAAACATTGCTGAATATGGTACTAATATCTGATGATCTTTCTTTATCATCACTTTTCCTGTGAACACGATATACTTAACGGAGAATACATATGCCCACGGCATAATCATAGTCTGTTCAGATATCAGTGATAATAACTATTCATCAATTCGCCTTTTTATAATGCAATAGTGCTAGATGTTATCAGAATTAATGATCGTAATCTGTCAGGAAATTAGCTCTAATATAGCGCATGCGTCCTGCTTTTTGCCAGATGCAAGGCCAGAAAAGGACTGAGCTGTGAACTTGTACCTTTACTTCCCGAGAAAAGATAACAACAGGTCATAACCACCCATTTTTGAATCGAGCTTTTCCTTTCACAAGATTACTGTTTAAAAGTAAACTTGTTTATCCCGACTTAGCTTGTATATGTCATACCAAGATCACAATAGTTCCTTATTGGCTTCCATCTGTATAAAAACATGTCTCGAGAATACACGAACGTAAACACAAGATTATCAGTAGGCGCTTCACCTTAATGATTCAATTAAGCTGACATGCTTATGTGTGGGAAAAATAAATACGTAAACATTAAAGTGGACATTGTAATAGACAAACGATGACATGTAATGAAATAGACCACATGAAAATAAAAAGTTTCTCCTGATACTGTGGTAACCACTATTCAAAACTACTGTACTTAACACACACATTGCCTTTATACCAAATATACCTCGAATATACGAAATTATTTTCTTTTTGCATAAAGTTTGATATCGAGATATACATAGGAGTGTATTCATAACTGAATTTGGATAAATAATACGGAATATAGGAAGGGGACACGATTTGCAAACTGCGCAACTACTTGCGCATGCTTATTCAAAAGGACTAACCGTCATGTCTATATTACTGAAATCAAAGTGAACATCTAAGTTCACACGACAACAGAATTAAAGAAAGAATCATGTTTATGTACTTATTATACTTTCATATTTATTTCAAATCTTGAATCATGCCAATTATCTTTGGTTAAACGAAAAAAAAAATTAACCCACTCCCTAGCGTATTGTTTTATTCAGTCACCGATGCCAAACCTTCCGAGTTAGCCATACGCTGCTGATAACCCTTCGGAGTTATCGAACACACGCTTTCTTTATGTACAAAATATGATATGGAATCTTGTGCAGGAGTTTATAGAAATCATATCGATAGATAATACTGAATATTGGAAGGGGACATGATCTCCAAACTGCGCAAGATCTTCCGCATGAGCAAAATTACTAATCTCCTTGACAATATGATGACTAGAAACTGAACATATAAATCTAAATTATAACCATTTTGAAAGATATAATCCTGCGCATGAGCATTCAACATTACTAACCTCCTTGGCAATATGATGACAAGAAATTGATCATATATATCTAAATCATAAACATTTTGAAAGATATAATCCTGCTTATTCACATATTCCATTTTCTTATTTTCTTCATATACTGAATCATGCCCATTTCTTGGGCTGAACAACAAAAATATTTGATTACCCTTCGGAGCTATTCATTTGCTGCGGCCAACCCTTAAGAGTTATCAAACGCACTGCTACTGACCCTTCGGAATGATCACATCCACAGCAGGCAACCCTTCGAAATAATCAAACCTGAGGCAAACAACCCTTAAGACTTGTTAACCCAACTCTGTAGATCTTACCAAGATTTCTAATAACTGCGAAAACCCTTTCTAAATGTCATTCTACTCTACCTTTTTGCGTCTTCAACCCATTGCTAAAGAGCACTTTCGAAATACATATACCACTGCAGAAAACCTCTCAAAAAAGTCAACTCCTCGGTTACTTACCTTCCAACATATTCTCCAACTGTTTCAAATCTTTCCAGAGTGTCTATCAACTGTTCCTAACCCTTTCCAGCTTTCTCTCCAATGCTGCAATCGCTTCAAGTTGACCATATAAACTTGCACTGATGCTATCAAAAGAAAGGTTATCTTAACTTTAGTACAAAGATTTAATTTTTCATGGTTATTTTCCTAATGCACTATCAAAGAAGGTGCACGAGTCACAACAAACTTTATATAGGAACTTTTTTTTGTCATCTTCTCTCTGTCTTGATTGTCTGATAATATGAAAGGTTTCCTGTTTCTAACTTTCTCTCCTTAAGAACAATGACTAACATTTACCATGAATTCACAAATTAGTCAGAAGATATCTATAGAAAAACATTGCTCTCTTTATGTATATAGATTTATTTGAAATCATGTACAGGAGTTTACCGAAAACCAATATTGAATAGATATTACTAAATATTAGAAGGAGACATGATTTCCAAACTGCGCAAGAGACTGCGCATGAGCTTGCTCATTACTAACATTCTTGACAATATGATGACTAGAAACTGAACAAATTAGATTCAAATCATAACCATTTTGAAAGATATAATCCTACTTATTCACATATATTTTCTTATTTTCTTCAAATCATGAATCATCCCCATTTCTTGGGTTAAAAACAAAAATATTCAATCATTGATATCAACTCTTCCGTGTTATTCATATGCTGCTGCCAACACTTCCAAGCTATCGAACGCACTACTACTGACCCTTCGGAATTATCAAATCCACGGAATGGAACCATTAGAAGTAATCAAACCTAAGGCAAATAACCCTTCGGATTTGCTAACCCAACTCTGCAAATCCTTCAATGTTTTTCTCATAACTGCTAACAACCCCACTCTATGTTTTCGCGTCGGCACCCCACTGCTAAAGAACACTTTCGAAATTTCTATACCGCTACAAAATTATTTCTAGATTTTTCAACAACAAGACTATATACCTTCCGAGCTGTCCTTCCACTATTTTGAATCTTTCCAAAGAGTCTATCTACGGTTGATAACCTTTCCAACTCTCTCCAGTGCTGCAATCAGTTCAAGTTACCATATACACTTGCAACTATGCTATTGCAAGAAAGGTTATATTAGCTCTAATGCAAAAATTTTATTCATTTATGACTGTTTTTGTAATGCACAATCGAAGCTTTCAGAGAAAGTTTTGGAGTCACAAGAAAGTTTCATATAGTAACTTCTGTCATCTTCTCTATATCTTGTTTCGTATCATAATTTGCAAGGTTTTCTGTATCTAACTTTCTTTCCTTAATAAGAATGACCAACATATACAATGAATTCACAAATTAGTCGCAGGATATTTATCGAAAAGATATATCTGTAGATATTACTGATTCCTAATGATCTCTTTCTTAATATGAATTTTCCTGTGAACACGATATAATTCATAGAAAAAAACATATGCCCACGGCATAATCACAGTCTGTTAAGAAATCAGAGGTAACAACTATTTATCAATTCGTCCTCTCGTAATGCTGTAGGTTATCAACATTAATGATCGTAATCTATAACAAAATTAACTCTAATATAGCGCATGCGTCCTTCTCCTTGCCACAAACAAGGCCAGGAAAGGACTGAGCTGTGAACCTGTACCTTTACTTCCCGGGATATATGACAACAGGTCATAATCACTCGTTCTCAAATCGAGCTTCTCCTTTCACAAGATTACTGTTTAAAAGTAAACTTGTTTAGCTCGAGTTATTCATATGCTGATGCCAAACCTTCTGAATTACCAAATGCACTTCTACTAACCCTTCGGAATTATCAAATCCATTGCAAGCAACCCTTCGAAGTAATCAAACAAACCTAAGGCAAACAACCCATAGGACTTGTTACCTGAACTCTGCAAATCCCAGAAAGTTTTTTTTCATAACTGCTGCAAACCCTACCAAGGTGTCATTCTATTCTATCTTTATGCATCTTAATCCCACTGATAAAGAGCACTGCCGAAATACACATACCACTGCAAAAAAATCTTTCAAAATAAGTCAACTTCCGACCCATTCTTCCACTGTTTCAAATCCCTCCAGAGTGTCTTTCAACTATTCTTAACCTTTTCAACTCTCTCTCCAATGCTTCAATCGCTCCAAGTTGACCATATACACTGGCAACCGATGGTATTACAAGAAAGGTTATTTTAACTGTAGTACAAAGATTTAATTTTCATTGTTATTCTTCAAATGCACAATCGACGATTTCTGAGAAGCTGCACGAGTCACAAGAAAGCTTCATATAGTAGCTCCCTCCTTCATCTTCTCTATTTCTGGTTCGTATAATAATATGAAAGATTCTCTGTTTCTGACTTTCACTTCTTAAGAAGAATAATCAACATTTACTATGAATTCACAAATTAGGCAGAGGATATTTATCGAAAAAGATTGCTTTCTTTATGCATAAAACTTGATTTGGAATCTTGTACATGAGTTTATTGAAAACCAATCTTGAATAAATCATAATGAATATTGGAGAGACATGATTTCCAAACTCCGCGAGAGCTTGAGCATGATATTCAAAATTACTAACCTCCTTGACAATGTGATGATTAGAAATTGAACATATAGATTCAAATTATAACCATTCTGAAAGATATAATCCTGCTTATTCATATATTACCTTTTCTTATTTTCTTCAAATCGTGAATCATCCACATTTCGTGGGTGAAAGAACTAAAGTAAATAATCACTGATACCAACCCTTCCGTGTCATTCATATATTGCTGCCAACCCTTTTGAGCTATCAAACGAACTGCTACTGACCCATCGGAATTATCAAATCCACGGAATGGAACCATTAGAAGTAATCAAACCTAAGGCAAATAACCCTTCGGATTTGCTAACCCAACTCTGCAAATCCTTCAATGTTTTTCTCATAACTGCTAACAACCCCACTCTATGTTTTCGCGTCGGCACCCCACTGCTAAAGAACACTTTCGAAATTTCTATACCGCTACAAAATTATTTCTAGATTTTTCAACAACAAGACTATATACCTTCCGAGCTGTCCTTCCACTATTTTGAATCTTTCCAAAGAGTCTATCTACGGTTGATAACCTTTCCAACTCTCTCCAGTGCTGCAATCAGTTCAAGTTACCATATACACTTGCAACTATGCTATTGCAAGAAAGGTTATATTAGCTCTAATGCAAAAATTTTATTCATTTATGACTGTTTTTGTAATGCACAATCAAAGCTTTCTGAGAAAGTTCACGAGTCACAACAAAACTTCATATGTATCGTCTTCTGTCATCTGCTTTATTTCTTGTTTCGTGCCATAATATGAAAGGTTTTCTGTATCTAACTTTCTTTCCTTAAGACGAATGACCAACATTTACAATGCATTCACAAATCAGTCACAGAATAATTATCAAAAAACATTGCTGTATATTTTACTGATTTCTGATGATTTATTCCTTAATATCAATTTTCATGTGAACACGATATACTTAACAGAAAAACAATATGCCCACGGCATAATCACAGCCTGTTCAGAAATCAGCGTTAATGACTATTCATCAATTCGCCTTCTTGTAATGCAATACCACTTGAGGTTATCAGCGTTACTGATCGTAATCGATCAGGAAATCACTTCTGATATAACTCATCTGTCCTGCTTCTTGCCATACGCAAAGTCAGAAAAGGACTGAGCTCGATCTTGAACTTTTAGTTCCCGGGAAAAGATGACAAAAGGTTGTAACCACCCGTTTCCGAATCGAGCTTCTCCTTTTCACAAAATTGCTTTTTAAAAGTATACATATTTAGCTCAACTTAGCTTTTAGGTGTCATACGAAGATAACAATATTTTCTTATTGGTTCCATCTATATAAAAAAAATGTCTCGAGAATCCATGAACGTAAACACAAGATTGTATGTAGGCACTTATACTCCTTAATGATGCAACTAAGTTGACATGCTTATGTTTGAGAAGAATATGGACGTAAACGTTAAAACGAACATTCTTACAGATAAATGATGACATGTAATAAATTAGATCATTTGCTAGTAGAAACCTGTTCCTGATACTGTGCAAAACGCTATTCAGAACTACTGTACTTAACCCACACATTGATTTTATGCCATATATACGTCGAATAAAAGCAATTTTCTTAAGTCAAAAAGTTTGACATCGAAACATTCAAAGGAGCTTAATGATAGCCAGCATTAGATAGACAATACTGAATATTAGAAGGGGACACGATTTCCAAACTGCGCAAGAGCTTGCGCTTGCGTATTCAAAAGGACTAACCATCATGTCTATATGACTGAATTCGAAATGAACATCTAAATTCACTCTATAACAAAAATAAGGAGAAAATCTATTTTTTACACATTATATTTTCATCTTTTCTTCAAATCTTGAATCATGCCAATTTTCTTTGGTTAAACGACAAATAAACATTTAATCCACTCCCTAACGTTTGGTTTATTCAGTCAGTGACACCTTACCTTCCAGGTTAACTATACGCTGCTACTAACCCTTCGGAGTTATCGATAAAGCTACTTTTTACGTACATAATTTGATAAGGAATCTTGTGCGGGAGTTTATTGAAGACCAATATTGAAAAAATATTACTGAATATTGGAAGGAGACATGATTTTCAAACTGTGCAAGAGTTTGTCCATGGACATTCAAAATTACTAACTTTCTTGACAATATGATGACTAGAAACTGAACTTGTAAATTCAAATTATAACCATTTTGAATGATAGAGTCCTGCTTATTCACATATATTTTCTCATTTTTTTGAAATCGTGAATCATCCCTATTTCTTGCGTTAAACACAGAAATATTCAATCACTGGTATCAACCCTTCCGAGCTATTCATATACTGCTGCCAACACTTCCAAGCTCTCAAACGCACAGCTACTGACCCTTCGGAATTATCAAATTCACAGCAGGCAACCCTTCGAAGTAATCAAACCTAAGGCAAATAACCTTTAGGATTTGCTAACCCAACACTGAAAATCCTACAACGTTTTCTCATAACTGCTAACAACCCTACCAAGGAGTCATTCGACTCTATGTTTTCGGTTCTTCACCCCACTGCTTAAGAACACCTTCGAAGTTATCATAACACTACGAAAAAACTTTGTAAATAATTCAACCCCAAGACTACTTACCTTCCCAGCTGTTCTTCCACTGTTTTCAATCTTGCCAAAGTATCTGTCTATTATTGATAACCTTTTCCAACTCTCTACAATGCTGGAATCGGTTCAAGTTACCATATACAACTTGCACCTATGATATTGCAAGAAAGGTTATTCCAACTGTATTGCAAAGACTTAATTTTTCATGATTATTTTTTTAATGTTCAATTGAAGCTTTCAGAGAAGGTTTTGGAGTCAGAAGAAAGTTTCATATAGTAACTTCTTCTGTCATCTTTATGTCTTGTTTGTATCAAATTATTCAAGGTTTTCTCTGTATAACTTTCATTCCTGAAGAAGAATGTCCAACATTGACGATGAATTCACAAATTAGTCACAGGATATTTATCGAAAAGATATTGCTGTAAATATTACTGATTTCTGATGATATCTTCCTTAATATCAACTTTATCTGTGAACACGATATAATCAATAGAAAAAACATATGCCCACGGTATAATCATAGTCTGCTCAGAACTGAGAGGCAATAACTATTTATCATTTCGTCCTCTCGTAATGCAGTAACACTAGAGGTTATCAGCATTAATGATCGTAATCTATAATGAAATTAACACTAATATAGCGCATGCGTCCTTCTTCTTGCCACAAACAAGGTCAGAAAAAGACTGAGCTGTGAACTTGTACCTTTACTTCCAGGGATATATGACAGCAGGTGATAATCACCCGTTGTCAAATCGAGCTTCTCCTTTCACAAGATTACTGCTTAAAAGTAAATTTCTTCAGCTCGAGTTATTCATACGCTGATGCCAAACCTTCTGAATTATCAGACGCACTGTTAACCCTTCGGAATTATCAAATCCATTGCAGACAACCCTTCGAAGTAATCAAACCTAAGGCAAACAACCCTTAGGACTTGTTACCTCAACTCTACAAATCCTAGAAAGTTTTCTTATAACTAATACAAACCCTACCTAGATGTCATTCTACTCTATCTTCGTGCATCTTAATCCCGCTGGTAAAGGACACTTTCGAAATACACATAACACTGCAGAAAACCTTTCAAAATAAGTCAACTCCACAGTTTCTTACCTTCCGACTTGTTCTTCCACAGTTTCAAATCCTTCTAGAGTGTCTATCAGCTATTCTTAACCCTTTTCAACTCTCTCTCCAATGCTTCAATCGCTTCAAGTTGACCATATACACTTGCAACCGGTATTACAAGAAAGGTTATCTTAACTGTAGTACAAAGATTTAATCTTCATTGTTATTTATCAAATGCACAATCGACGATTTCTGAGAAGCTGCACGAGTCACAAGAAAGCATCATATAGTAATTCCCTCCTTCATCTTCTCTATTTCTTGTTCGTATACTAATATGAAAGATTCTCTGTTTTTAACTTTCACTTCTTAAGAAGAATGACCAACATTTACAACGAAATCACAAATTAGGCAGAGGATATTCATCGAAAAACATTGTTTTCTTTATGTATGAAACTTGATTTGGAATCTTATACAGGTGCTTATTGAAAACCAATTTTGAATAAATGATAATGAATATTGGAGAGATACATGATATTCAAACTACGCGAAAGCTTGAGCATGATATTCAAAATTACTAACCTCTTTGACAATATGATGACTAGAAACTGAACACATAGATTCATGTTATAACCATTCTGAAAGATATCATCCTGCTTATTCGCATATTACATTTTCTTATTTTTTCAAATCGTGAATCATTCCCATATCTTAGGTTAAAAAAACTAAACTAGATAATCACTGATACCAACCCTTCCGTGTTATTCATATATTGCTGCCAACTATTTTGAGCTATTAAACGAACTGCTACTGACCCTTCTGAATTATCAAATCCACAGAAGGCAGCCATTTGAAGTAATCAAACCTAAGGCAAACAACCCTTCGGATATGCTAACCTACAATGTTTTTCTCATAACTGCTAACAACCATGCTTTATCTTTTCGCGTCGTCACCCCACTGCTAAAGAATACTTTCGAAATATTTATACCACTGCAAAAATTCTTTCTGAATAATTCAACCCCAGGGCTACTAACCTTCCCAGCTGTCCTTCCACGTTTTGAAGCTTTCCACAGTGTCTATCTACGGTTGATAACCCTTTCCAACTCTCTTCAATGCTGCAATCAGTAGACATCACCATATACACTTGCACCTATGCTATTTCAGGAAAGGTTATATTAGCTCTAATGCATCGATTTCATTTTCTATGATTATCTCTCTAATGCACAATCAAAGCTTTCAGATAAAGTTCACAAGTCACAGCAAAGCTTCTTATAGCATAGTCCTCTGTCATCTGCTCTACGTCTTGTTTCGTGTCATAATATGAAAGGTTTTCTCTATCTTACTTTCTTTCCTTAAGAAGAATAACCAAAATTTTCAATAAATTCACATATTAGTCACAGGATGATTATCGAAAAACATTGCTGTATATGTTACTGATTTCAGATGATTTCTTCCTTAATATCAATTTTCATGTGAACACGATATACTTAACAGAAAAAAACATATGCCCAGGGCATAATCATAGCCTGTTCAGAAATCAGCTTTGATAACTATTCATCAATTAGCTTTCTTGTAATGCAATACCACCAGAGGCTATCAGCATTACTGATCGTAATTTATCAGGAAATTACCTCTAATATAGCTCATGTGTCCTTCTTTCCATATGCAAGGTCCGAAAAGGACTGAGCTTGACCTTGAACCTTTACTTCCCGGGAAAAGATGACAACAGGTCATAACCACCCGTTTTCGAATCGAGCTTCTTCTTTCACAATATTACTGTTTAAAAGTATACATATTTAGCTCAACTTAGCTTGTATGTGTAATACGAAGATAACAATATTTTCTTATTGGTTTCCTTCCACATAAAATAATGTCTCGAGAATCCATGAACGTAAACATAATTTTGTAAGTAGACACGTATACACCTTAACGATGCAACTAAGCTGAAATGCTTATGTTTGAGAAGAATAAGTACGTAAACATTAAAGCGAACATCACGATAGACAAACGATGACATGTAAAAAATTGGACCACATGTTAATAAAAACTTGTTCCTGATATTGTGCAAAACGCTATTCAGAAATACTATACTTGCACACAATGCCTTTATGTCATATTTACGTCGAATAAAAGCAATTTACTTTTTAAGTCAAAGAGCTTAATGATAACCAGTGTTAGATAAATAATATTGAATATTGGAAGGGGACATGATTTTCAAACTGCGCAAGAGATTGTGCATGCGTATTCAAAAGGACTATCCGTCATGTCTATGTGGCTGAATTCAAAACGAACATCTAAATTCACTCTATAACAAAATTAAAGGAAAAATCAAGTTTATGCATTCATTACATTTTCATATTTTCTTCAGTTCTTGAATCAAGCCAATTTTCTTTGGTTAAACGACAACGAAAAAACATTCATCCCACTCCCTATCATTTGGCTTATTCAGTCACTGATACCAAACTTTCCAGGTTAACCATACGCTGCTGCTAACCCTTCGGAGATATCGAACAAACTGCTTCTTTTTACGTACTAGATTTGATATGGAATCTTTTGCAGGAGTTTACTGAAGACCAATATTGAATAAACAATACTAGATATTGGAAGGAGACATGATTTGCAAGCTGCGCAAGAGCTTGCGCATGAGCATCGAAAATTACTAACCTCCTTGACAATATGATGACTAAAAACTGAACATATAAATTAAATTATAACCATTTTGAAAGATGTAATCCTACTCATTCACATATTCCATTTTCAAATTTCCTTAAAATCGTGAATCATGCCCATTTCTTGGGTTAAACAGCAAAAACAAACAATCACCCTACTGATTTATTCATATGCTGCTGCCAACCCTTCTGAGATATCAAACGCACTGCTACTAACCCTTCGGAATTATCAGTTCCACAGCAGGCAACCCTTCGAAATAATCAAACTTAAGGTAAAAACTTTTAGGACTTGTTACCCCAACTCTGGAAATCCTACAAAGTTTTCTAATAACTGCTAGAAAACCTTTTAAGTTATCATTTTACTCTATCTTTTCGCATCTTCATCCACTGCTAAAGGACACTTTCGAAATACATATACCACTGCAGAAAACCTTCAAAAAAGGTCAAGTTAACCGTTTTTACTTTCCGACCATTCCACAGTTTCAAATCTTTCCAGAGTGTCTATCAACTGTTCTTACGCCTTCCCAACTCTCTCTCTCTCTCTCTCTCTCTCCACTGCTGCAATTGCTTCAAGTTGACCTTATATGCTTGCACCGATGCAACTGTAAGAAAGATTTTCTTAACTGTAGCGCAAAGATTTAATTTTTCATGTTTATTTTTCTAATGCACAATCGAAGACTTCTGACAAGGTTCACGAGTTACCACAAAGCATCTTCTAGTAACTTCTGTCAACTTCTCTATTTCTTGTTTGTATCATAATATCCTTATGAAGAATGACTAACATTTATGATAAATTTACAAATTAGTCAGAGGATATTAATAGAAAAACATACATTTCTTTTTGTATAAAACATGATTTGGAATCTTGTAGAGGAGTTTATGAAAAACCAATATGGAATTGAATAAATAATACTGATTACTGGAAGGAGACATGTTTCCAAATTGCAGAAGAGCTTGCGCATGCGCACTCAAGATTACTAGCTTCCTTGACAATATGATGACTAGAAACTGAATACTTGAATTCAAATTTTAACCTTTTTGCGAGATATGATCCTGCTTATTAACATATTACATTTTCATATTTTATTCGAATCGTGAATCATACCCGTTTCTTGAGTTAAACAAAAAATACATTCAATCACTAACACCAACACCTCTGAGTTTTTCATATTCGACTGCCAACCCTTCCGAGCTATCAAACGCACTGCTACTGACCCATTGGAAGGATCAAATCCACAGCAGTCAACCCTTCGAAGTAATCAAACCTAAGGCAAACAACCCTTCGGATTTCCTAACCAAACTATCAAATCCTATAATGTTTTTCTCATAACTGCTAAAAACCTTCCAAGGTATCATTCTACTCTATCTTTTCGCGTCTTCAATCCACTGCTAAGGAACATTTTCGAAATTTCTATACCACTTCAAAAAGACTTTCTCAATAATTCAACCTTAAGGCTACTAACCTTCTGAGCAGTCTTTCCACTGTTTATAATATTTTCACAGTGTCTATATACTGTTGATAACCCTTTCCAACTCTCTCCAGTGCTGCATTCGGCTCAAGTTACCATATACCCTTGCAAGTATGCTATTGCAAGAAAGGTTATATTACCTGTAATGCAAAGATTTAATTTTTCATGATTACTTTTTTAGTGCACAATCGAAGCTTTCAGAGAAGTTTCACGAGTCACAACAAAGCTTCATATAGTAACCTTTTCTGTAATCAACTTTATGTCTTGTTTGTATCATAATATGAGAGGTTTTCTGTATCTAACTTTCATTCTTTAAGAAGAATGACCAACATTTGCGATGAATTCAGAAATCAGTCACAGAATATTTATCGAAAAGCATTGCTGTATATGTTATTGATATCTGATGATCTCTTCCTTGATATCAATGTTCCCGTGAATATCATTCAATTAACAGAAAAACATATACCCACGGAATAATCACATTCTGTTCAGAAATCGGCGTTAATAACTATTCATCAATTCGCCTTCCTGTAATGCACTAGCAGTAGAGGTTATCAGCATCAATGATGGCAATCTATCCAGAAATTAGCTCTGATATAGCGCATGTGTCCTGCCTCTTGTCAAATGCAAGGTCAGAAAAGAACTGAGCTGTGAACTTGTACCTTTACTTCCCGGGAAAAGATGAGAACAGGTCATAACCACACGTTTTCGAATCGACCTTCTCCTTTCGGGAGATTACTGTTTAAAAGTAAACTTATTTAGCTCGACTTAGATTGTATATGTCATACCAAGAGCACAATATTTCACTATTGGTTTCCATCTACAGAAAAAAAAAAATGTCTCGAGAATCTACGATCGTAAACATAGTATTTTAAGTAGGCACTAATACACCTTAATGATGCAACTAAGTTGACATGCTTATGTATGTAGGTAAACATTCAAGCGAAGATTGCAATAGACAAACGATGACATGTAATGAATTGGACCCCATGACAGTAAAAACTCTCTCCTGATACCCTGCAAACCGCTATTCAGAACTACTATCTTTATCACACACATTGTCTGTACGCCATATGTACGTCGAATATAAATAATTTCCTTCTTTATGCATAAATTTTGATATCGAAATATACACATGAGCTTATTGTTAACCAATATCAGATAAATAGTACTGGATATTAGAGGAGACATGATTTCCAAACTGAGCAAGAGCATGCGCATGCGTATTCAAAAGGACTAACCGTCATGTCTATATGACTAAATTCAAAGTGAACATCTAAACTGACTCTATAACATTATTAGAGAAAAAAGCATGTTTATGCAGTTATTACATTTTTATATTTTCTTCAGATCTTGAATCATGCTAATTTTCTTTGGTTAAACGACAACAAAAGACTTTTTATCCCACTCCTTACCGTATTGTTTTATTCAGTCAATGATGGCAAAGCTTCTGAGTTAGCCATACCCTGCTACTAACCCTTCGGAGTTATCGAACGACCTGCTTCTTTATGTATGATATTTGATATGGAATCTTGTGCACGAGTTACTTGAAAACCAACATTGAACAAATGATACTGAATATTGGAAGGAGACATGATATCCAAACTATGCAAGAGCTTGCGCATAAGCATTCAAAATTACTAACCTCCCTGATAATATGATGAATAGAAATTGAACATACAAATCTGAATTATAACCATTTAAAAGATATAATCCTGCTTATTCAAATATTCCATTTTCTTATTTCCTTCAAATCGTGAATCATACCCATTTCATGGGTTAAACAACAAAAATCTTCAGTCAACCTTCCTAGTTATTCATACGCTGCTGCCAACCCTTCTGAGTTATCAAACGCACTGCTACTAACCCTTCGGAATTATCAATCCACGACAGGCATCCCTTCGAAGTAATCAAGCCTAAGACAAATAACCCTCAGGACTTGTTACCCCAACTCTGCAAATGCAACAAAGTTTTCTGATAAATACTAAGAACCCTTCCAAGGTTTCATTATACTTTATCTTTTCGCGTCTTCATCCCACTGCTAAAAGACACTCTCGATATCCATATTCCACTGCAAAACGCATGTTAAAATAAGTCAACTTCACGGTGACTTACCTTCCGACCTATTCTTCAACTGCTTCAAATCCTTTCAGAGTTTCTGAGTTGTTCTTAACCCTTTTCAACTCTACTTCAATGCTGTAATCGCTTCAAGTTTACCATATACACTTGCACTGATGCTATTGTAAGAAACGTTATCTTGAATGTAGTGCAAAAATTCATTTTTTCATGATTATTATTCTAATGCACAATCAAAGCTTTCTGAGAAGATGCACGAGTCAGAACAAAGTTTCATACAGTAATTCCTCTATCATCTCTACGTCTTGTTCGTATAATGATATGAAAGCTTCTGTGTTTCTAGCTTTCATTCCTCAAGAAGAATGACCAACATTTACCATTAATTCTCAAATAAATCAGAGGATTTTTATCGAAAAACATTCCTTTTTATGTACAAAACTTGATTTGGAATCTTGTACAGTAGTTTAGTGAAAACCAATATTTAATAGATAATACTGAATATTGAGAGGAGACATTATTTCCAAATTGTGGAACAGCTTGCGCATGCACATTCAAAATTAATAACCTCCTTGAAAATATGAAGACTAGAAGTTGATCATAGAAATTCAAATTATAACCATTTTGAAAGATATTATCCTCCTTATTCACACATTACATTTTCTTAATTTCTTCAAATCGTGATTCTTCCACATTTCTTGGGTTAAAGAAAACTAGTTAATCACTGATACTAACCATTCAGGGTTATTCATATTCTGTAACCAACCCTTCCGAGCCATCAAACGTACTGCTACGGACCCCTTGGAATGATCAAATCCACAGGAGGCAACCCTTCGAAGTAATCAAATCTAAGGCAAACAACCCCTCGGATTTCCTAACCCAACTCTGCAATCCTACAATTTTTTTGTCATAACTGCTAACAACCCTTCCAACGTGCCATTCTAATCTATCTTTTCGTATCTTCACCCCACAGCTAAAGAACACTTTCGAAATCTCTATACCACTACAAAAAAATACTTTCTGAATAATTCAACCCCAAGGCTACTTACCTTCCGAGCTGTCTTTCCACTGTTTTCAGTCATTCCACAATGTCTATCTATTGTTGATAACCATTTTCTTCTCTCTCCAATGCTGCAGTCAGTTCAAGTTACCATATACACTTGAACCTATGCTATTGCAAGAAAGGTTATATTAGCTGCATTGCAAGGAAGGTTATATTTGCTGTAATGCAAAGATTTAATTTTTCATGGTTATTTTTCTAATGCACAATCGAAGCTTTCAAAGAAGATTCACGAGTCACAGCAAACTTTCATATAGCAACGTCTTCTGTCATCTGCTCTATGTCTTGTTTGTACCATAATATGAAAGGTTTTCTGTATCTAACTTTTATTACTTAAGAAGAATAATCAACATCTACGCTGATCTCACAAATTAGTCATAGGATAATTATAAAAAAAACATTGCTCTATGTGTTAAAGATTTCTGATGATCTCTTCCTTAATATCAATTTTCCTGTGAACACGATACTTAACAGAAAAAAACATATGCCCACGGCATAATCACTTTCTGTACAGAAATCAGCATTAACAACTATACATCAAATCGTCTTCCTGTAATGCAGTAGCACTAGAGGTTATCAGCATTAATGAAAGTAATTCATCCAGAAATTAGCTCTAGTAAGCGCATGTGTCCTTCTTGCCAGATGGAAGGTCAGAAAAGGACTGGGCTGTGAACTTGTACCTTTACTTCCCGGGAAAAGAAGAGAACAGGTCATAACCACCCATTTTCGAATCGAGCTTCTCTTTTCACAAGATTACTGTTTAAGAGCAAACTTATGACTTAGCTTGTATATGTCATATGAATATCACAATATTTTCTTAGTGGTTTCCATGTACATAAAAAATGTCTCGAGAATCCATGAACGTAAACACAAGATTGTAAGTAGGTACTTATACACCTGAATGATGCAACTAAGTTGATATGCTTATGTTTGAGAAAAATATAAACCTAATCATTAAAGAGAAAATTGTAATAGCCAAACGATGACATGTAATAAATTGGGCCACATGCCAGTAAAAACTTTTTCCTGATACTGCGAAACCGCTATTCAAGACTAATATACTTTACACTCACATTGCCTTTGTCATATATGCGTCGAATATAAGTAATATTCTTCTTTAGTATAAAGTTTGATATGGAAACATACACAGGAGTCTAATGATAACAAGTATTAAATAAATAGTGCTGCATATTGGCAGGGGACACGATTTCCAAACTACGCAAGAGCTTGCGCATGCGTATTCCAAAGGAATAACCGTCACGTCTATACGACTGAATTCAAAGTGAATATCAAAATTCACTCTATAACAAATCTAAAGAGAAATTCATGTTTGTGCACTTATTACATATTTATATTTTCTTCAGATTTTGAATCATGCCAATTTTCTTTGGTTGAACGACAACAAAAAACCATCTATCCCACTCTCTAACGTTTTGTTCTATTCAATCACTGATGCCAAACCTTCTGAGCTAACCATACACTAAGCTTACTCTTCGAAGTTATTGAACACACTGATTTTTTATATCTAAAAGTTGATATGGAATCTTGTGCATGAGTTTATCAAAAACCAATATTAAATAGATAATTCTGAATATTGGAGTGAGATATGATTTCCAAACTGCGCAAGAGCTTGCGCAAGAGCATTCAAAGTTACTAACCTTGACAATATGATGACTGGATACTGAACATATAAATTCAAATCATAAATAACCATTTTGAAAGATATAATCCTGCTTATTCACATATTCCATTTTCTTATTTGCTTCAAATAGTGAATCTTGCCCTTATCTTGGGCTATACAACAAAAATATTGAATCACCCTTCCGAGTTATTTATATGCTGCTGCTAAAACTTCTGATTTATCAAACGTACTGATACTAACCCCCGGAATTATCCGTTCCACATTAAGCAACCCTTCGAAGTAATCAAATCTAAGGTAAACAACCCTTAAGACTTGTGACCCCAACTCTGCAAATCCTACAGCGTAATCTAATAGCTGATAGAAAACCCTTCCAAGTAGTCATTTTACTCTATCTTTTCGCATTTTCATCCCATTGCTAAAGGACACTCTCGAAATATATATACCACTGCAGAAAACCTTTCAAAATAAGTCAGCTCCACGGTTACTTATCTTCCGACCTGTTCTTCCACTGTTTCAAATCTTTTCAGTGTCTATCAACTGTTCTAACCCCTTTCCAACTCTCTCTTCAATGCTGCTATCCCTTCAAGTTGCCCATATACACTTGTACCGATGGTATTGCAAGAAAGGTTATCTTAACTGTCGTGAAAATTTTTTATTATTCATGGTTATCTTTCTAATGCACAATCGAAGATTTCTGAGAAGGTGCACGAGTCACAACAAAGCTTCATATAGTAGCCTCCTGTGTCATCTTCTCTACATTGATGTGAAAGCTTTTCTGTTTCTAACTTTCACTCTTTAAAAAAGAATGACCAACATTTACCATGAATTCACAAATTAGTCAGAGGATATTTATTGAAAAACATTGCTTTCTTTATGTATAAAGCTTGATTTGGAATCTTGTACAGGAGTTTATTGAAAGCTAATATTGAATAGACATTATTGAATAATGGAAGGAGACATGATTTCCAAAATGTGCAAAAGCTTGCGCATACACAGTGAAAATTACTAGCCTCCTTGATGATATGATGACCACAGACTGAATATATAAATTCAAATTATATCCATTTTTAAAGATATAATCCTCCTTATTCACATAGTACATTTTCTTATTTTCTTCAAATAGTTAATCATCCCCATTTTTGGGGGATTGAACAACAAACATATCACTAATGCCAACCCTTCCGAGTTATTCATATACAACTTCCAACCCTTCCGAACTATCAAACACACTGCTACTGGCCCTTCAGAATTATCAAATCCACAGCAGGCAACCCTTCGAAGTAATGAGACCTACGACAAACAACCCTTAGGACTTGTTAATACAATACTGCATATCCTACAAATTTGTCTAATATCTGCTGCAAACCCTTCCAAGGTGCCATTCTACTCTATCTTTTCGTGTCTTCAACACACTGATAAAGAACACTTTCGAAAGAACTATACCACTGTAGATATCCTTTAAGAATATATCACCCCTACGGCTACTTGCCTTTCGAGCTGTCCTTCCACTGTTCTGAATCTTTCCACATTGTCTATCATCTGTTTTTAATCCTTTTCAATTCTCTCACCAATGCTGCAATCGCTTCAAGTTGACCATATACATTTCCACTGAAGCAATTGCAAGAAAAATTATCTTAGCTTTTGTGCAAAGTTTTTATTTTCATGATTAAATTTGTTTTGCAGAATTGAAGCTTTCTAAGTAGCTTCACGAGTTACAACAAAGCTTCATAAAGTAACTTCCTCTGTCACCTTCTCTATGTCTTGTTAATATAATGATATGAAATGTTCTCTGTTTCTAACTTTCACTCCTTATGAAGAATGACCAATATTTACCATGTATTCATAAATCAGTCAGAGATTATTTATCGAAAAGCATTACTTTCTTTATGTATAAAGTTTGATTTAGAATCTTGTACAGGAGTTTATTGATATTTGATACTGAATAAAAGATATTGAGTTTTGGAAGGAGACATGATTTCCAAAATGCGCAAGAGCTTGCGCATACATGTTGAAAATTACTAACCTCCTTGATAATGTGATGACCAGAGGCTGAATATATACATTCAAATGATATCCATTTTGGAAGATATAATCTTCCTTATTCACATATTACATTTTCTTATTTTCTTCAAATGGTTAATCATCCCCATTTTTTGGGTTGAAGAACAAAAATATTCAATCACTGATACAAACCCTTTCGTGTTATTCATATACTACTACCAACCCTTCCGAACTATCAAACGCACTGCTACGGACACTTCGGAATTATCAAATCCACAGCAAGCAACCCTTTGAGGTAATGAAACCTACGACAAACAACCCTTAGGACTTGTTAACCCAGTTCTGCATATACTACAAATTTTTCCAATATATGCTGCAAACCCTTCCAAGGTGTCATTCTACTCTATCTTTTCGTGTCTGCATCCCACTGATGAAGAATACTTTCAAAATAACTATACCACTACAGAAAACCTTTGAAAACAAATCATCCCTCCTTGCCTTCCGAACTGTCCTTCCACTGTTTTCAATCTTTCCACATTGTCTATCTTATGTTTTTAATCCTTTTCAATTCTCTCACCAAAACTGCAATCGCTTTAAGTTGACCATATACACTTCCACTGACGCAATTGCAAGAAAAATTATCTTAGCTTTTGTGCAAAGTTTTTATTTTCATGATTAGATTTGTTTTGCACAATTGAAGCTTTCTAAGAAATTTCACGAGTCACAACAAAGCTTCATATAGTACCTTCCTCTGTCACCTTCTCTATGTTTTGTTCGTATAATATTATGAAATACTATCTGTTTCTAGCTGTCATTCCTTAAGAAGAATGACCAACATTTACCATGAATTCAAAAACCAATCAGAGGATATCTATCGAAAAAGTTGCTTTCTTTATGTATACATTTGATTTGGAATCTAGTACAGGAGTTTATTGAAAACCAATATTGAACAAACAGTACTGAATATTGGAAGGAGACATGATTTGCAAACTGCTGAAGAGCTTGTGCATGCTATTTCAAAATTACTAAACTCCTTGACAATATGATGACTAAAAACTGAACATATAAATTCAAATTAAAACTATGAAGGAAGATACAATCCTGCTTATTCACATATCGCATTTCCTTTTTTTCTTGAAATTTTGAAGCATGTCCATTTCTTGGGTTAAGAAAAAAAAAGTATTCAATCACCGATGCCATACTCACCGAGTTATTCATAGGCTGCCACCAACCCTTCCAAGTAATCAAAGGGTCTGCTACTAACCATTCACCATGATAAAATCGACATCCGGCAACTCTTCGAAGTAATCAAATACAGAGCAAACAACGCTTAGGACGTGTTAACCCAACTCTTCAAATCCTACAAAGTTTTCTAATAACTCCTACAAACCCTTCTAAAGTGTCTTTCTGTTCCATCTTTTCGCGTCTTCATTCCACCGCTAAGAGACACTTTCGAAATACATATATCACTTCAGAAAACCTTTCAAAATAAGTCAACTCTACGGTTACCTACCTTCCGACCTGTTCTTCCACTGTTTCAAATCTTTCCAGAATGTCTATCAAGAGTTCTTACCCCTTTCCAACTCTATCTCCAATGCTGCAATTGCTCCAAGTTCATCATATACACTTGCACCGATGGCATTGCAAGAAACTGTAGTTTAGGCGACGTCCATGTTGCACCGGAGAAAGATTGTCTTTTCCCTCCAAACCTGGGTCCTGTATAAAAACGGTTTATGTAAATGTGCTCTTTGCTTTTTCTCTTATTTCCTGAATAAAGATATGCTTTACCTTACTACCATGTAACTGTATAGTGACAGTAACAGATGGTTAGGAGCAGTCGATGTCGTCCAGCTTATGTAGACAAAGCATTTTTCCCGATGATTGATGCAGCTGGAGCCTTTTCATAAGGCCATAACTCCTGGCGGTGGTCCAGATTTAAGTTTTTGGAACTTTGTTTTGCCATAAGGTTAGCGTCAGCTGAACTAGCTGGTCGTGGTGTATGTTGCTCTGTGTTATTGTCGAGAAGTATATTGGAACTGAGCTCCTGTGGAAAACAAATGGTCGAGTGGAAGCTAGCAAAGAACAAGTACTGCCGACATTCTAAGCGATAGGCATGTTTTTGCTGGTATTTCTCATCAGCCATTACCAGAACTCATATTCGTTGCAGGATGTAGCAGGTGAGTGGTTCACAGATATTTGAACAGATTATGCTCGAACTGTTCATGGAAATGTTATGATGGAAATGTTAACTGTGGTAAATATCTAGATAACAATTCTCGGTCAATCTTTATATACTATGGTGAAATTAATGAGAATATTGGCGCTCATTCATATGTCACACGGAGTTTGACGAACAATATTACAAGTACTAAGAATGGTTTACCTTAGGTCGTATAAGGGAAGATTAGACGCTTCTATGATTCGCACCATTTTCAAGATATATTTTTGTTTGTATGGGATTATCTAGTTACTTTTTGTTTTATTTTGAATACACATGATTCAGAAAAGAGATCAACATTAACTCCATTATTATTCATTGCAATTATTATTTCCTTGTCACCTATTTTCATGTCCTTCACAATACAAATAACTTTTCAAGAGAATGTATATTTTCCTTGATTCGAAAACTTTTTTCGGGTATGCTTTGTATACAATATTTTCGTGTGAGGATCTTCCGTCTTCGTATAAATAGAACGTTTCTGTTGATTCCTCATCCTAGAGATTTGCCCATGTCAATGTAAGATCCTTGGATGTATTCTAGGAAACGTTTATTTACTGAGGAGGCTTCTGAATCTCTTGCGTTTATATTTTTCTTATTTTGCTCATGCATAAAGACGCTTTTCTTTTTATACATTTTCCTTTTTATTTTTTTTTCAGTAATTTGTTGATTTTCCCCACGAATGTTTATGCTTCTGTAGCTGGTTGGCTAGTCATTTAGGTAATTACTCTGAAGCTATATTCTTTAACACTAACATAAATGGCTTTTTCTGACTGATCCTGACGTGCTGACTCCAAAACTAGCTTTCAAAATCATGTAGGACGTCACTGGTTTATGGAAACCATAAGTCAGTTGCAAACTTTACTACTTTTATGTAACGAACAAAGAAAAATAATGCAGTAATCCACAAACGCATTATATTCATGGATATTCACAGAAAATATAACAAGGATGGTATAAAATGTACTGTGCCCAATATTCATCTTGGTCTCCCATCTTCAAACCAAAACACAAATTGTGGACTATTTTCACTAGCCGTGATAATTCTTGTTAGTGGTTTCGGCGTAAAGACTTTTTTGTTGCAGAAATTTTCGGTCCATTGCTGCAAGATCGCTTAGAAGGCGTATTCCTGTTTGAAAATGAAAATAACAGTACACGATATAAGATACTGCAAGCTACTGAATATAACACACAGGATTTCATGTACAATAGGAAAATTTCTTTATTTTTCTGTTCCATCGACGCCTTTCTGTTCGCTGCAAGAACACGTCACATGTATGAGCATGTTGAGGGAAGCGCCACAGAGCTTCCTCATCAGTTGACATAAAGGGCAGGATGTGTTAAAAACAATTACATCCGTTTCAATGCTTCATTGTCATAATTTAAGTCTGCATGTTAAAACTGTAAATAGGAACCTCGTGTGTGCAGTCTATAAGCACTTTTGACCATTATCAATCTATTATAGTTATTTCTAGGTGTAACTACGCAGTATCATATTAATTACCCGGTGCTGTTCCCTCTTGCATAAGTACGAAGAGGACGTGAACACAAATTGTGCAAAAATTTTTAAATTCCCCACAGAGTGGATAGGTGAGGTGGTTGGGCTTTAGAAGTGAGGCAAACGCTGGAGTAGAAATGCACCACCGTCTTATCCTAACGTAAAGCACGGTACACAAGATCAGTATCACTGTCAGTATTTTTTGTACTCTCAGTATTGTCAGTATGACTGATGGTGTGTGCCTCATACTGATGCACTGCCAGTGCCAAAATTCGTACTGATGGATTTTCAACCATTTTCAAATCCAGGCGTCAGTATGTGGGCGGGGCCTAAGAAATGACTAATTACCGATCATCTGTTCGCTGTACTGTAATTCCTATCAGTATTGTCACAGCCATGTGAAATATATTGTCGCAAAGGCAGCAAATTTGGAGAAAAAAGCCCAAAAAGCTTTTTTACAACAATCTAGTACTCTACACAAAGAGTTACCATCCACCCATGCCTTCTGGTCCATCCCACTCTTGCCTTAAAACATAGCTTAACCTCGCCTTGAGGCCCATCCCACCCTTCCCTTCTGACCCAGAAGGGTGGGCCTAACACATCACTCATTTCAGGCCAAGCCCAACCATGCCTTCAGGCCCATTACAACCTCGCCTTCAGGTTAAGCACAACCTCGTCATTAGAGCCAACCCACACTTTCCTTTAGGCACACTTAATCTTCACCTTCAACTCCAGCTCACCCCCCGTATTCTGTTCCATCTCAACCTGAACTTCAGACCCAGCTCACCTCCGCCTTCAGGCCCAGCCCACTTTCGCCTTCAGGTCATGTTTACCTCGCATAATGACCCATTTACCCCTAGCAGTCAGTCCCAGTTCACCCTCGCCTTCAGACCATTCCCACACTCGAATTCAGTCCCAATTCATCCTCATCTTCTGGCCCATCCCACTTTGCCTTCAAGCCCATTCCATCATCTTCAGGCCAGTCCCCACCTCGATGACCGGGCAAGCTGATCATCGCCTGTACGCCCAGCCTAAGCTCAAAGTCAAGGCAAAATACTCTCTTTTTCAAGCCTTGTAGGCCTCACTAAACTCCAAAACATTCGGCTGGCACCACTCAAAAGTTCCAAAGGGATCCATTACTTTAAACCAAGAGTGGCCAAGCGAAACCACAATAAAATCGCCTGCCGCCAGCCAAAACTAATGTCCCTAAGAAAAGCTTTAATTTCAGTACTCATGAACCACGCGATATCCAAAGGGAATCATTTTTAGAGCCAAACTAAATGTGTCGAACTGATGGTTTAGTTTGAAGCCCCGAGGGCAACCCAAAATCCTAAGGGAATCGGCTAGAGCCAGCTAGGAAAATCCTAACTGAAACTTTACTTGGAAACCCGTGGGACACGAAAAACCTCAACAGATTTGTCTGTTACTGGAGAGAAAAAAATACAAACTAAAGCTTTACTTTTCAGCACTCTAGACCACTTCAAAACCCAATGAAAAATTCTGACGACAGCCACAAAAAAAGAAGAGCTGTTGCTTTACTTTGAAACCCCGTAATTCACGCTAACCCGCGGCATAAATAGAACAACCAAACTAATGCTTAAGTTTGAAGCCAGCATTGGCCACGTCAAACACGAATAGAATCCTCTGACGCCAGTCAGAACAAAATAACCAAATTGAAGCTTTCATTTCAAACCTTCCGATTACGCCAAACCCCAACAGAATCGTCTGTCGCCAGCCAAAACAAAGATCCCAAAGGAAAACTTTATTCTGAAACCCCTTTGGCCACGCTAAACCACAATAGAATTATCTAGCGACAGACACAGAAATGTTGAAAAAAAAGCTTTACTTTGAAGCCCCTTGGATCATGAAAAATCCAAAGCTCTCCGGTTCACTACCAGATCGTAATAGAATGAAATAACGTCAACCTGAGAAAAAGTCCATAACTGAAGCTTTACTTTGAAGCCCCTTGAGCTAGTTAAAGCCTCAGGAGAATCGTCTACCGAAAGCCAAAAAAAAAAAAAAATATTCGAAAAGAAAATGTCTTTAAATCCACTTGGATCACAACAAACCCCAAGCGAATTGTTTTCGGAGCCAGAAAAATCCACAGTAAACCTAACATTGAAGCCCTCTCGTTAACCCGAAATCCTCATAGAATCATCTGACGGCAACCAGAAGAG
Source organism: Panulirus ornatus (assembly GCF_036320965.1). Lineage (NCBI taxonomy): Eukaryota > Metazoa > Arthropoda > Malacostraca > Decapoda > Palinuridae > Panulirus > Panulirus ornatus. The sequence continues at coordinate 22,552,582 of NC_092243.1, read as the reverse complement.
GAGTCCCAAGCTGAAGCTTTGCTTTTAAGGCCCGTGGGCTACGCAGAAACCTAACATAATCATCTGGCCCCAGCTTTAAGAGAATTCCCACACAGAGGCTTCATTTTGAAGCTTTATGAACTAATCGGAAACCAAAGAAAAGCATGTGGCGCAAACAAGATTAAAAGTCCAAGAATAAAGTTTTACTTTGAAGCCCTTTCCGCAACGGAAAACCCAACATAAAGCGTTTGTCGCCTAAGAAAAAGGAAAAATAGTTAGATTAATGAAAAAATAAAAAGAATAAAATGAAATAAAAAATGAAACTTAAGCTTTACTTTCAAGCCCAGTATATTACGACAAAGCACAATAGTATTGTCTGCAGCCGGAAAAATTAATTTCAACAATGTGAAGCGTTACTTTGAAGCCACTATGGGCCACGTCGAAAACCAAAAGTATCGTCTAACGCTGGCCAGAACAAAATCTACAAGCTTAAGATTTTTTTGAACGTATCTGGGCTACGCCAAATCCCAATACCATCGTCTGACAACAGCATTGAAAAAAGTCCTAAAAAGGATCGTCACTTTCAATCTCTGTGAGAAAAGGCAACTCTCAAAAGAATCATAAGTGCAAGCCGGATTAAAAGTCCCTTACTAAAGCTATGAATTGAAGCCCTTTGGGCAACGCTAAACCCCAAGGGAATCGTTTGGTGTAAGCAAAAAAAGTAAAAATAAAAATATGTGGGCCATTCCAATCCAGAGCAGAATCGTCTGTTCCTGGATCAGAAGAAATCTCCCAAAGTGACACAATCAAATGGCGTCACTCGTAAGAAAGGTTCCAAAGAAATCCATTATTATAAACCGAGGGTGGTCACGCGAAGCCACAATAATTTCGTCTGCCGCCAGCCAAAACAATTGCCCCAAAGAAAAGCTTTAGTTTCAGTACTCGTGCACCAAGCGAAACCCGAAGGTAATCATTTCTTAAGCTAAAACAAATGCCCCAAAATAATGCCTTACTTTGAAGCCCAGAGGGCAACGAAAAGCCCTGAGGGAATCGGCTGGAGCCAGCTAGAAAAAAAAATGAAACTTTACTTGGAAATCCATGGGACACGAAAAACTTCAACAGATTCGTCTACTAATAACCAGAAAATAATTACAGACTGAAGCTTTAATTTGCAGCCCCTTGGACCACGCTAAAACCCAATGAAAAACTCTTACGCCATCCATAAACACTAGACCAAACTGAAGCTTTACCTTGAAATCTCGTAGGTCACGCCGCGGGAGGAATAGAAGTAACAAACTAAAGCTTAATCTTTAAGCCAGCATGGGCCACGTCAAACACGAATAAAATCCTCTGACGTCAGTTGGAACAAAATTCCCAAACTGAAGCTTTACTTTAAAGCCCTTCGGGCTACGCCAAGCCCCAACAATCATCTGGCTCCAGCCAGAAGAAAAGTCCCAAAGAGAGACTTTATTCTGAAGCCCCTTGAGGCCACGCAAAACCACAATAGGATTGTCTAGCGAAAGCCAAAAAAATAGCGAAGAAAAAGATTTACTTTGAAGTCCCTCGGACCAAGAAAGATCCTAAGGGAATCGTCTTGCGGAGCCAGAAGAAAAGTCCGAAAATGAAACTAATCTTTAAAGCTCTCTTATTCACTCCCAAATCCTAATAGAATCATATTCATCAACCAGAACAAAAGTCCAAAATTGGAGTTTTACTTTGAAGCCCCTTGGGCTACGTAAGACCAAAGCAGAATCGTCTAGCGAAAGCTAAAATAAGAATGAATTATCGAAAAAGAAAAGCTTTACTTAAAAGCTAACTTGGACCACGAAAAACCAAAAGCGAATCGTTTAAGGAGCAAGAAAAAAGTCCCATGCTAAAGCTACATATTGAAGCTATCTTTTCCACCCGAAATCCAGATAGAATCATCTGACGGCAACCTGAATAAAAGTCCCAAGCTTATGCTTAACTTTGAAGGCACATGGACTAAGCCAAACCCTAATACAATACTCTAGCGCCAGGGTTAACAAAAGTCCCACATAAAAGCTTCTTTTTGAAGCTTCATGAACCACGTGGAGACGCAAAATAAAAACTTTGCGCAAACAAGATTAAAAGTCCAAGATTAAATTAAACAAGACTAAAATTCCAAGAATTAAGCTTTACTTTGAAGTCCTTTACACAACGAAAAGCACTAATTGAAGCGTTTAACGCCAACCAAGAACAAAACGAACTGGTCTTCATTCAAGTTCAGTATATTTTGCCAAACCAAAATGAAATTATCTGGCGCCGGAAAAAATAGTATTTACATTTGCAAACGTTATTTTGAAGCTAGCATGGGCAACGTTGAAAACTAATAATATCGTCTGATGCTGGCCAGAGTAAAAACCCCGAACTTAAGCTTTTTTTCTGAACTTCTCTGCGCTACGCCAAAGCCCAGTACAATCATCTGGCGATAGATAGAACAAAATTCCCAAATGGAATCTTTATTTTGAAGCCCTTTATGCCATGTAAAACCATAAGTGAGTCGTCTAACGACAGGCACAACAGTAGTCACTAAGAAAAGCTTTACTTTTAAGCCCCTTAGACGACGACAAGTCCCAAGGGAAACGTCTGGAGGATTCAGAACACCAGTCCCAAACCGAAGCAAAATTTGAAGCTCCCTATTCTACCCCGAAACCTAATAGAATAATCTATGGTCAAGCAGAAGAAAAGTTACAAAATGAAGCTTTACTTTCAAGGCCCGCGAGCTACGCCAAACCCCATACAATCGTCTGCCGCGAACATTAAGAAGAATCGTAAAAAGAACCTTCGCTTTCAGTCTCAGTGAGCCAAGCCAAACCACATTAGAATCATAAGCGTACGCCAGATTAAAAGCCCCGTAGGCCTCGCCTGTCTCCAAAACAATCCGCTGACATCATTTGAAAGAAAAGTTCCAAAGAGAACCATTATCTTACACCAAGAGTGGCCACGCGAAACCACAATGTAATCTTCTGCCGCCAGCCAAAACAGATGTCCTAAAGAAAAGCTTTGATTTCAGTACTCGTAAACCAAACGAAACCCGAAAGAGATCATTTTTGGAGCCAGAACAAGTGTCTCAAACTGATGCTTTGCTTTGAAGCCCTGAGGGCAACGCAAAATCTTAAGGGAATCGACTGGAGCCAGCTAGGAAAAAAAAAAGAAAAAAACAAAACTTTACTTGGAAACCCGTGGGGCCGCGAAAAACCTCAACAGATTCGTGTATTCCTAACAGGAAAAGATTTATAAATTGAAGCTTTAATTTGCAGCCCCTTGGACCACGCCAAAACTCAATGAAAAACTGGCAACAGCTACAAAAAGTAGCCCAAAGTGATGCTTTACTTTGAAACCCCATGGGTCACGCTAAACCACAACAGAATTGGTTGCCGTAGCAGGAATAGAAGTGACAAACTAACGCTTGATGCATGGGCCACATCAAACACGAATAGAATCATCTGACGCTAGTCAGAACAAAATTCCGAAACTTAAGCTTTACTTTCAAGCCCTCCGAGCTACGCCAAACCCCAATTGAATCGTCTGGCTCCAGCCAGAAGAAAAGCCTCAAAGGAAAACCTTTTTTCTGAAGCCCCTTGGGCTACGCAAAACCACAATAGAATTGTCTAGCGAAAGCCGAAAAACAAATAATGAAAACAAAAGATTTTCTTTGAAGCCCCTTGGACCAAGAAAAACCCAAAGGGAATCGTATTGCGGAGCCAGAAGAAATTCCGAAACTGAAACTAAGTTTTGAGTATCTCTGGCTCGCTCCCAAATCCTAATAGAATCATCTGTCATCAACCAGAACAAAAGTCAAAAATTAAAGCTTTACATTCAAGCCCCTTGGACTAAGTAAGACTACAGAAGAAAAGTCTACCAAAAGCCAAAATAAGAATGAGATACTGAATACGAAAAGCGTTACTTAAAAGCCACTTGGACTACAAAAAACCAAAAGCGAATCGTTTACGGAGCAAGAACAAAAGTCCCATGCTAAAGCTAAATACTGAAGCTCTCTTGTCCACCCGAAATCCAAATAGAATCATCTGACGGCAACCTGAATAAAAGTCCCAAACTGAAGCTTTACTTTAAATGCCAGAGGACTAAGCCAAACCCTGATACAATCCTCTGGCGCTAGCGTTAACGAATGTCCCACACAGAAGCTTCATTTTGAAGGTTCATGAACCAGGTGGAAACACCCCCCCCCCCAAAAAAAAAAAAAAAAAAAATATTGAGCAGGCAAGAGTAAAAGTCCATGAATAAATCTTTACTCTGTATTCCTTTACGCAACGGAAAGCCCCAATCGAAGCGTTTAACACCGCCCCCCCCCTCCCCCCCAAAAGAAATGGAATCCTCTCGCGCGGGAAAAAAGGAAATTAACGATCTGAAGCGTTAATTTGAAGCCACCATGGGCCACAATAAAATCGTCTGATGCCGGCTAGAAGAAAGACCTTAAGCTTTTTTCTCAAGCTATCTGCGCTATGCCAAAGCCCAATACAATCATCTGGTGATAGACAGAACAAAATTCCCAAATGGAAGCTTTACATTGAAGGCCTTTATACCATGTAAAACCAAAAGTCAATCGTCTAACAACAGCAAAAACAACAGTCACAAAGAAAAGCCTTACTTTGAACCCCTTAGACAGCGACGAATTCCAAGGGAAACGTCTGGAGGATCCAGAAGAAAAGTCCCAAACTTAAACAAAATTTTGAAGCTCTCTTGTCCCTCCTAAACCTAAGAGAATAATTAATTTTCAACCAGAAAAGAAGTTCCAAACCGAAGCTTTACTTTGAAGGCCCGTGGGCTACGCCAAACCCCAATACAATCGTATGCCGCCAGCATTAACAAAATGTCCTTAAAAGAAGCTTTAATTTCAATCTCTCTGAACCAAGCTAAACATCAACAGAATCATAAGCACAAACCTGATTTCAAAAAAACCTCACTAAAGCTATGCAATGAAGCCCTTTGGACAACGGTAAACCCCAAGGGAATCGTCTGGTGCAAGCTAGAAAAAATAAGTGAAGCTTTACTTTGAAGCCCCGTAGGCAACGCCAATCCAGAGTAGAAACGTCTTTTGTAAATCAGAAGAAAACTCCCAAAATAATACCTGACTCAAAAGCCATGTGGGCCTCGCCAAACTCTAAAACAATCGGCTGGCGCCACTCAAAAGAAAAGCTCCAAAGGGATCCATTACTTTAAAAAGAAGGTTGGCCATGGGAAACCACAATAAAATCGTCTGCCGCTACCCAAAACAAATGTCCCAAAGAAAAGCTTTTATTTCAGTACTCGTGGACCATGCGAAACCCGAAGAGAATCATGTTTAGTGCCAAAACAGTTGTCTCAAACTGATGCTTTACTTTGAACCCTGACGGCAACGCAAAGCACGAAGGGAATCGGCAGGAGGTAGTTAGGAAGAAAAACAAAATGAAACTTTACTTGGAAACCCGTGGGCCACAAAAAAACCTCAAGAGATTCACCTACTATTAGACAGAAAAAATAACCAACTGAAGATTTGCTTTAAAGCCCTCTGGACCACGTCGAAACCCAATGAAAAACTCTGACCACCCTTCCCCCCATTAAAGAATAAAAAAAAGGATGCTTTACTTTGAAAGTCCGTAATTCACCCTGAACCACAATAGAATCGTTTACCGCGGCATGAATATATAATCCAAATTAATGCTTAATTTTGAAGCTTGCATGGGTCACGTCAAACACGAACAAAATCCTCTGACACCAGTCGGAACAAAATTACCTAACTGAAGATTAACTTTCAAGCCCTCCGGGCTACGCCAAACCCCAATAGAATCATCTGGCTCCAAAGGGAAACTTTATTTTGAAGACACATGGGCCATGAAACACCACAATAGAATTATCATCCGAGAGCAACAAAACTAGTGAAAAACAGCATTACTTTGAAACCCCTTAGACAACGAAAAACCTAAAGGGAATCGCCTGGCGGAGTCAGAATAAAAGTCCTATACTGAAACTAAGTTTTGAAGCTCTCCGGTTCACTCCCAAACCGTAATAGAATCAAATGTCGTCAACCAGAACAAATATGCTAAACTGAAGCTTTATTATGAAGCCCCTTTGGCTACGTAAGGCCTGAAATGAATCGTCTGGTGAAAGCCAAAAAATTAGTAAGAAATGCTGAAAAACAAAAGCTTTTCTTTAAAGCCACTGGGACAACAACAAACCCCAAGCGAATCGTTCTAGGAGTCAGAAAAAAAATCCAAATTAAAGGAAAACATTGAAGCTCTCTTGTCAACCCAAAATCCAAATAGAATCATCTAACGGCAATCAGAAGAAAAGTCCCAGGCTGAAAGGCCAAATACTAATATAATATATGATATATGATATAATATGATCGTCTGGCGCCAGCGTTAACAAAAGCCCCACAGAGGAGATTCATTTTGAAGCTTCATGAACCAATTTAGAAACCCAAAAGAAACATATGGTGCGAACAAGATTAAAAGTTCAAGAATAAAGCTTTATTTTCAAGCCCTTTATGTAACGGAAAAATGAATGGGAAGCGTTTGAGGAAAAACATCTGAAGCTTTACGTTCAAGCCCAGTATATTACGTCAAACCACAATAGAATCATCTGGCGCCGGAAGACACAGTTTTAGCAATCTGAATCGTTATTTTCAAGCCACAATGGGTCACATTGAAAACCATTAATATCGTCTGACGCTGAGCAAAACAAAACCCCCAGACTTAATCTTTACTTTGAAACCATTTTGGCCATGTAAAACCATACCTGAATCGTCTAGCGACGGCCACAACAATAGTCGCTTTGATGTCCCTTATACCGCGACAAATCCCAAGGGAAACGTCTGGAGGATCCAGAACAAAAGTTCCAAATTGTACCTAAACTTTGTAGCTCTTTAGTCTACCCCCAAACCTAATAGAAAAATTTATCGTCAACCAAAAGAAAAGTCTTAAACTGAAGCTTTACTTTGAAGAAACTGGGCTACACCAAACCCCAATATAATCGTGTGCCGACAGCAATGAGAAAAGTCCCAAAACGAAGTTTCACTTCCTTTCTCTGTGAGCCAAGCAAAACGTCAATAGAATCATAAACGCTAGCCAGATTAAAAGACCATTACTAAACCTATGCATTAAAGCCCTTTGGGCAACGCTAAACCCTAAAGGAATCATCCGGTGCAAGCCAGAAAAAAAATACGTGAAGCTTTAATTTGAGGCCCCGTAGGCCATGCCACTTCAGAGTAGAATCGGCTCTTGCAAGATCAAAAGAAAACTCCTAAAGTGTGACTTTGCTTAAAAGCCCTGTGGGGATCGCCAATCTCCAAAACAATCGGCTGGCGCCATTTAAAGAAAAGGTCTAAAGAGAACTATTATTTTAAACCAAGGGTGGCGTCGCGAAGCCACAATGAAATCGTCTGCCTCCAGCCAAAACTAATATCCCAAAGGAAAGCTTTAATTTCAACACTCATGCGCCGCGCGAAACCCTAAGAGATTCATTTTTCTGAGCAAAAACAATTGTCAAACTGATTAACTTTGAAGCCAGCATGGGCCACGCCAGACCCGAATAAGTTCCTCTGACGTCAGTTAAAATAAAATTTCCAAACTGAAGCTTTACTTTCAAGCCCACCGGGCTATGCCAAGCCTCAACAGAATCGTCAAGCGTCGGCCACACCAAAAGTCTCAAAAGGAAGCTTTATTTTGAAGTCCTTTGGCCCACTCAAAATCTCAATAGAATTGTCTAGCAACAGCCACAAAAATAGTAAAAAAAAGTTCTTTGAAACCCTTTAGACCACGGAAGTCGCGAAAAGGAATCGTCTGGCGGAGCCAGAACAAAAGTTCGAAACAGAAACTAATTTTTGAAGCACTCCGATTCACTCCCAAATCATAATAGGTTAATCTGTCGTCAACCATAACAAAAGTCCAAAACTGAAGCATTCGCTTTGAAGCTCCTTGGGCTAGGTAGGAGCATAATGGAATTGTCTAGCGATAGCCAAAAAAAAAAAAAGTACTGAAACAGATAATCTTTTCTTTAAAGGCACTTAGACCACAAAAAACCTCATATAAAACATTTATCGGAGCCAGAACAAAAGTTCCAAATTAATGCTAAACATTTAAGCTCTATTGTCCACCCGAAATCCTAATATAATAATCTGACGTGGCAACCAGAAGAAAAGTCCGCAGCTGACACTTTAGTTTGAAAACCCGATTACTACGCCAAACCCTAATATAATCGTCTGGCGGAGCGTTAACAAAAGTACCACACAGAAGTTTCATTTTGAAGCTTCATGAACCAAGTAGAAAACCAAAATAAACACATGACGCAAGCAAGATGAAAAGTCGAAGAATAAAGCCTTCCTTTGATACGCTTTACACGACCAAGAACTTAATGTGGAGCGTTTGACGCTAGCCAAAAAAAGAAAAAAAGACAAAGAAAAAAACTGAAGTTTTACTTTCAAGCCCAGTATATAACCGCAAACCAAAATAGAATCATCTGGTGCCGGAAAAAATAATATCAACAATAACAGGCCTGACAGAACAAAACCCACGAATAATAGTTTTTTTTTTTTTTTTAGCTATCTGGGCTACGCTAAAGCCCAATACATTAATTTGATAGAATTTAGAGCAAAATATCCAAAGGGAAGCTTCACTCTGAAGCCCCTTAGGCCCTGTAAAACCATAAGTGAATCGTATAACGACAACCATAGCAATAGTCACAAAGAAAATCTTTACTTTGAAGCCCTTTGGGCCACGATAAAAGGTTCCAAACTGAAGCTAAACTTTGAAGTTCTCAAGTCTACCCATAAACCTAATAGAATAATCTATCTTCAACAAGAAGAAAAGTTCCAAACTGAAGCTTTAGTTTGAAGGCCTGTGGGCTACGCCGAACCCCAATACAATTGTCTGCCGCCAGTATTAGGAAATGTCCCAAAAGGAAGACTCACTTTCAATCTGTGTGAGCCAAGCCAAACTTAAATGGAACCATAAGCTCAAGTTAGATTAAAAGTTCCTTACGAGAGCTATGTATTAAAGCCCTTTGCGCAACGCTAAACCCCAATGGATTCGTTTGGTGGAAGCCAGAAGAATAATGAGAGACGGTTTACTTTGAAGTCCCGTGGGCCACGCCAATCCATAGTAGAATTGTCTCTTGCAGGATCAAAAGAAAACTCCTAAAGTGACACTTTACTTAAAAGCCCTGTGAGTCTCGTTAATCTCCAAAACAATCGGCTGGCGCCACTCAAAAGAAAAGATCCAAAGAGTACCATTATTTCATACCAAGGGAGGGCACGCAAAACCACAATTAATTTGTCTGCCATCTTCCAAAACAAATGTCCCAGAGAAAAGCTTTAATTCCAGTACTCGTAGATCAAACAAAACCTGAAGGGTATCATGTTTGGAGCCAGAACAAGTGTCTCAAACTGATGCTTAACTTTGAAGTCCAGAGGGCAACGCAATACCTTAAGGGAATCGGCTGGAGCCAGCTAGGAAAAAAAAGAAACTGATGCATTACTTGGAAACCCTTGGGCCACGAAAAAATTCAACAGATTCGGCTATCAATCAGAAAAAAATTGCAAACTAAGCTTTAATTTGCAGCCCCCTGGACCACGCCAGAACCCAATGAAATAGCCCAAACTGATGCTTTACCATGAAACCCCCCTAGATCACGCTAAACGACAATAGAATCGTTGACGCGGCAGAAATAGAAGTAACAATCTAAAGCTTAACTTTGAAGCTAGCATGGGCCATAGCAAACACGAGTAAAATCCTCTGACGCCAGTCAGAACAAAATTTCCAAAATGAAGCTGTATTTCAAGCCCTCCGGGCTACGCCAAGCCCCAATAGAATCGTCTGGATCCAGCCAGAACGAAAGTCTCAGAGAAAAATTTATTTTGTAGCCCCTTGAGCCACGCGACCGCCAGAACAAAACCCCGAAACTGAAACTAAATGTTCAAGCTCTCCGATTCACTCTCAAATCCTAATAGAATGATCTGTCGTCAACCAAAACAGGAGTCCAAAACTGAAGCCCCATGAAGTCTCTCTCTCTCTCTCTCTCTCTCTCTCTCTCTCTCTCTCTCTCTCTCTCTCTCTCTCTCTCTCTCTCTCTCTCTCTCTCTCTCTCTCTCTCTCTCTCTCTCTCTCTCTCTCTCTCTCTCTCTCTCTCTCTCTCTCCTCTCTCTCTCTCTCTCTCTCTCTCTCTCTCTCTCTCTCTCTCTCTCTCTCTCTCTCTCTCTCTCTCTCTCTCTCTCTCTCTCTCTCTCTCTCTCTCTCTCCTCTCTCTCTCTCTCTCTCTCTCTCTCTCTCTCTCTCTCTCTCTCTCTCTCTCTCTCTCTCTCTCTCTCTCTCTCTCTCTCTTCTCTCTCTCTCTCTCTCTCTCTCTCTCTCTCTCTCTCTCTCTCCTCTCTCTCTCTCTCTCTCTCTCTCTCTCTCTCTCTCTTCTCTCTCTCTCTCTCTCTCTCTCTCTCTCTCTCTCTCTCTCTCTCTCTCTCTCTCTCTCTCTCTCTCTCTCTCTCTCTCTCTCTCTCTCTTCTCTCTCTCTCTCTCTCTCTCTCTTCTCTCTCTCTCTCTCTCTCTCATCTCTCTCTCTCTCTCTCTCTCTCTCTCTCTCTCTCTCTCTCTCTCTCTCTCTCTCTCTCTCTCTCTCTCTCCTCTCTCTCTCTCTCTCTCTCTCTCTCTCTCTCTCTCTCTCTCTCTCTCTCTCTCTCTCTCTCTCTCTCTCTCTCTCTCTCTCTCTCTCTCTCTCTCTCTCTCTCTCTCTCTCTCTCTCTCTCTCTCTCATCCTCTCTCTCTCTCTCTCTCTCTCTCTCTCTCTCTCTCTCTCTCTCTCTCTCTCTCTCTCTCTCTCTCTCTCTCTCTCTCTCTCTCTCTCTCTCTCTCTCTCTCTCTCTCTCTCTCTCTCTCTCTCTCTCTCTCTCTCTCTCTCTCCTCTCTCTCTCTCTCTCTCTCTGTGTGTGTTTTACTCTCTCTCTCTCTCTCTCTCTCTCTCTCTCTCTCTCTCTCTCTCTCTCTCTCTCTCTCTCTCTCATCTCTCTCTCTCTCTCTCTCTCTCTCTCTCTCTCTCTCTCTCTCTCTCTCTCTCTCTCTCTCTCTCTCTCTCTCCTCTCTCTCTCTCTCTCCTCTCTCTCTCTCTCTCTCTCTCTCTCTCTCTCTCTCTCTCTCTCTCTCTCTCTCTCTCTCTCTCTCTCTCTCTCTCTCTCCTCTCTCTCTCTCTCTCTCTCTCTCTCTCTCTCTCTCTCTCTCTCTCTCTCTCTCTCTCTCTCTCTCTCTCTCTCTCTCTCTCTCTCTCTCTCTCTCTCTCTCTCTCTCTCTCTCTCTCTCTCTCTCTCTCAGAAAAGTCCGAAGCTGATACAAAATTATGAAGCTCTTCAGTTCATTCCCAAGCACTAATAAAATCATCTGTCGTCAACCAGAGTAAAAGCTTTACTTTGAAGCCTACAATAAAATCGTTTAGTGAAAGCCAAAAAAGAAAAAATCCTGAAAACGAAAATCTTTATTTAAAAGCCTCTTGGGCCACGACAAAAACCACGTGAATCGTTTTCGGAGCCAGAACAAAAGTACCATACCATAGGTAAATATTGAAGCTTTCTTGTCCATCCGAAGTCCAAATAGAACCAACTGACGACACCCTGATGAAAAGTCCCGAGCTGAAGCTTTACTTTCAAGGCCCGTGGACGAGGCCAAACTCTGATATAATCTTCTGACGACAGCAGTAGAAAAACTCCTACACATAAGCTTCATTTTGATGCTTCATGAACCAATCGTAAAGCCAAAAGAAACTTATTGCGCAAACAAGATCAAAATTCAATAATAAACCTTTACTTTGAAGCCCTTTTCTCAACTGAAAGGCCCAATTAAAGCGTCCCCCCCCCACCCAAAGAAAAAACTGAAGCTATCTTTTCAAGCTCAGTATATAACGCCAAACCCAATAGATTCATCTGGCGCCGAAAAAGAATACGTTTAACAATATGAAACATTACTTTGAAGCCACCATGGGCCACGTCGATAACCAATAAAGTCGTCTGAAGCCTGCCAGAACAAAACCCCAAACATAGCCGTTTTTTCGAGCTATATGGGTTACACCAAAGCCCAATACAATCATTTGATGAAATACAGAAGAAAAGAACTCCAAAGGGAAGCTCTACTCTGAAGCCCCTTGGGCCGGTAAAACCATAAGTGAATCGTCTAACGACAGCCACAACAATAATAACTAAGAAATGCCCTACTTTCAAGCCCCCTGGGCGACGACAAATCCCAAGGGAAACGTCTGCAAAGAGAACCATTACTTTAAACCAAGAGTGGCCTCGTGAAACCACAATATAATTGTCTGCCGTCAGCCAAAACTATTGTCCCATAGAAAAGCTTTTTTTTTTCAGGGCTCGTCGACCACGCAAAACAGAAGGGATTCATTTTTGGAACCAGAACAAGTGTCTCAAAATGATACTTTACTTTGAAGCCATGTGGGCAACGGAAAACCCTGTGGGAATCGGCTGGAGCCAGTTAGGAAAAAAGCAAACTGAAACTTTACTTGGAAACCAGTGGTCTACGAAAAACCTCAGCAGATTCGTCTATTACTAACCAGAAAGAAATTACAAACTGAAGCTTCAATTTGCAGCCACCTGGAACACGGAAAAAAACAATGAAAAACTCTGACGCCAGCCACAAAAAATAGCCCCGTGATTCACGCTAAACCACAATAGAATCGTTTACCGCGGCAAGAATAGATGTACAAAACTAAAGCTTAATTTTGAAGCCAGCATGGGCCATGTCAAACCCGAATAACATCCTCTGACGCCAGTTAAAACAAAATTCCTGATTTAAATCTTTACTTTCAAGCCCTCCGGGCTACGTCAAACCTCGATAGAATCGTCTGGCGCCACCAACACCAAAAGTCCGAAAAGGAAGTTTTATTTTGAGGTCCCTTGGCCCACGCAAACTTACAATAGAATTTTCTAGCAACAGCCACAGAAATAGTAAAATAAAAGCTTTATTTTGTAGCTCTTTGGACCATAAAAATCTCAAAGGGAATCGTCTGGCGGAACCAGAACAAAAGTCCGAAAAAGAAACTAATTTTTGAATCTCTCCGGTTCACTCCCATATCCTAATAGAGTCATCTGTCTTCAGCCAGAGCAAAATTCCAAAACTGAAGCTTTACTTTGAAGCCCGTTGGGCTACGTAAGACCACAATAGAATCGTCAATCGAAAACCAAAAATAGAAAATACTGAAAAAGAAAAGCTTTTCTTTAAAGCGACTTGGACCACGGCAAACTACATGCGAAATGTTTTTCGGAGCCAGAACAAAAGTTCCAAATTAGAACTAAACATTCAAGCTCTATTGTCCACCCAAACTCCTAAGAGAATCATCTGGCGGCAATCTGAAGAAAAGTCCCAACCTGAAGCTTTTCTTTGCTGGCCCGTTTACTACGCCAAACCTTAATATATTCTGGTGCCAGCTTTAACAAAAGTCCAACACAGAAATTTCATTTTGAAGCTTCATGAACGAATCGGAAAAGCAAAATAAATATATGGCGCAAACAAGATTAAAAGTCCAAGAATATAGCTTTATTTCAAATGCCTTTACGCAACGGAAAACTCCACATGAAGTGTTTGACTCCAGCAAAGAAAAAACAGCAAAAAAAAAACCAAAAAAACTGAAGCTTCACTTTGCAGCCCAGTATACTACGCCAAACCACAATAGAATCATCTTGCGCCGGAAAGAAAATAATATTAACAGTCTGAAACCTGACTTTGAAGCCATCATGGGCCAGGTCGATAGCCAATGAAATCGTAAAACGCTGGCCAGAACAAACCCTGAATCTTAAGCTTTTTTCAAGCTATCTGTGCTACGCCAAAGCCCAATACAATCATTTGATGAAATACAGAACAAAATTTCCAAAGGGAAGATTTACTCTGAATACCCTTGGGCCCTGTAAAATCATAAAGGAATCGTCTAACGACAGCCACAACAACAGTCACTAAGAAAAGCTTTACTTTGAAGCCCCCAGGGCAACGACAAATCCCAAGGGAAACATCTGCAGGATCCAGAATAAAGTCTCAGACTTGAGGCTAAACTTTGAAGCTCTCTAGTGTACCCCTAAACCTAATGGAATAATCTATCTTCAACAAGAAGAAACGTTCCAACCTGAAGCTTTACTCTGAAGGCCCGGGGTCTATGCTAAACCACAATTCAATCGTCTGCCGTTAGCATTAAGAAAAGTCCCAAAATGAAGACTCACTTTCAATTTCTGTGAGCCAAGTCAAACCTAAATGAAATAATAAGCTCAAACCAGATTAAAAGTCCTTTACCAAAGCTAAGTATTGAATCCTTTTGGGCAATGGTAAACTCCAAGGGAATCGTCTGGTGGAAGCAACAAAAAAAAAAAAATAAGCGAAGGCTTATTTTGAAGGCCCGTGGGCCACGCCAATCCCGAGTAGAATCGTCGCTTGTAGGATCAGAAAACTCCCAGAGTGCCATTTTACTTAAACTGCCTGTGGGCCTCGCCCTTCTCCAAAACAATAGGCTCGTGCGACTCAAAAGAAAAGTTCCAAAGAGAACCATTATTCTATACCAAAGATGACCACGCGAAAGCGCAATTAAAGCGTCTGCCGCCATCCAAGACAAATGTCGCAGAAAAAAGCTTTAATTCCAGTACTCGCAGATCAAACGAAAACTGAAGGGAATCACTTTTGGAGCCAGAACATGTATCAACTGATGATTTACTCTGAAGCCTTGAGGGCAACGCAAAACCCTAAGGGAATCGGCTGAAGGCACCTAAGAAAAAAAAAAAAAGAAAAAGAAAATTGAAGCATTACCTGGAAACCCGTGGGCAACGAAAAACCTCAACAGGTTTGTCTATTAACAACCAGAAAAAATTACAAACTGAAGCGTTAATTTTCAGACCCCTGGACCACGCCAAAACCCAATGAAAAACTGACGCCAGCCACAAAAATTTGCAAAATTTGATTCCTTACTTTGAAAACCCATAGGTAACGCTAAACCACATTGACGCGAGTCAGAACAAAGTTCCCAAACGGAAGCTTTCATTTCAAGTCCTCCGGGCTACGTCTGATTCCAGTCAGAACAAACGTCCCAGAGGGAAGCTTTATTTTGAAGCCCTTAGGCCACGCAGAATTACAGCAGAAGCGTCTACCGATAGCCAAAAAAGCAGTGAAAAAAAAGATTTACTTTGAAGCCCCTTGCACCGCGAAAATCCTAAAATGAATCGTCTGGCGGAGCTAGAACAAAAGTCCGAAACTGAAACTAAATGTTCAAGCTCTCCAGTTCACTCCCAAATCCTAATAGAATCATCTGTCGTTAACCAGAACAAAAGTCCGAAACTAAAGCTTTACTTTGAAGCCCCTTGGGCCACGTAACACCACAATAGAATCATCTGGCGACGGAATTTTTTTTAACAGTTTGAAGCGTTACTTTGAAGCCACCATGGGCTACATCGAAATCCAATGATATTAATAGTCTGATGCTAGAGAGAACAAACCCCCGAAACTTAAGCTTTTTTTCAATCTAACTGTGCTATGCCAAAGCCCAATATAATCACCTGGCGAAAGACAGGAAAATTCCCAAAGGGAAACTTTACTTTGAAGCCCTTTGGATCAAGTAAAACCATACCTGAATCGTCTAACGACAGCTAAAAAAAAAGTCACAAAGAAAAGCTTTTTTCTTGAAGCTCCTTGGTCCAGTACAAGTCCCAAAGAAAACACCTGGAAGATCCAGAATGAAACTTCGAAACCGATGCTAAACTTTGAAGCTCTCTAATCAACCTGTAAACCCAATAGAATAATCTATCGTCAATTAGAAGAAAAGAGTTAAACTGAAGCTTTACTTTGAAGACCCTAGGCTACGCCAAGCCCCAATATAATCGTCTACTGGTAGCACAGAGAAACGTCCAAAAATAAGCTTCACTTTCAATCTCTGTGATCTAAGCCAAACCTCAATAGAATCATAAACGCAAGCAAGATAAAAAGACCCTTACTAAAGCTATGCATTGAAGCCCTTTGGACATTGCTAAACCCGAAGAGAATTGTCAAGTGCAAGCCATATAAAAAGATAAGAGAAGCTTTGATCTGAAGCCCCCTAGGCAATGCCAATTCAGAGTAGAATCGTCCCTTGCAAGATCAGAAGAAAGCTCCCAGATTGACACTTTACTTAAAAGTCCTGTGGGCCACGCCAAACTCCAAAACAATAGGCTGGCGCCACTCAAAAGAAAAGGTCTAAACCAACCATTACTTTACAGCAAGGGTGGCCATGAGAAACCACAATAAAATCATCTGCCACCAGCTAGAACGAATGTCCCAAAGAGGTTAAGTTTAGTTTATCCGTAAACCTAATAGATTAATCTATCGTCAACCAGAAGAAAAGCTCCAAACTGAAGCCTTACTATGAAGGCCCTTGGGCTACACGAAACCTCAATACAATCGTTTGCCGCTAGCATTAAGAAAAGTCCCAAATAGAAGACTCGCTTTCAATATATGTGAGCCCAGCAAAAACCAGAATGGAATCATAAGCGCAAGACAGATTAAAAGCCCCTTACCAGTGCTATGCATTGAACCCCTTTGAGCAGTGTTAAACCACAAGGGAATCGTTTAGTGCAAGCCAGAAAAAAATCGTGAAGGTTTACTTTCAAGGTCCGTGGGCCACGCATATCCAGAGTACAATTGTCTCTTCCAGGATAAGAGGAAAACTCCCAAAGTGACACTAATTAGAAGCCCTGTGGGCCTCACCACTCTCGAAAACACTCGGCTGACACCACTCAAAAGTAAAGTTTCCAAAAAGAACCATTATTCTTTACCAAGGGTGGCCACGGAAACAACAATTAAATCGTCTGTCGCTAGTCAAAACTAATGTCCCAAAAAAAAGCTTTGATTTCAGTACTCGTAGACCAAACGAAATCCGAAAGGAAGCATTTTTGGAGCCAGGACAAGTGTCTCAAACTGATGCTTTACTTTGAATCCCTGAGGGCAACACAAAACCCTAAGAGAATCGACTAGAGCCAGCCAAGATAAAAACGAAAATGAAACTTTACTTGGAAACCCATGGGCCTCGAAAAACCTCAAGAGATACATCTACTACTACTGAGAAAAAGTTAAAAGCTGAAGCATTAATTTGCAGCCCCTTGGACCACGTCAAAACCCAATAGAAACCTCTGACGCCAGCCACAAAAAATAGCCCAAACTAATGCTTTAATTTTAAACCCGGAGATCACGCTAAACCACAACACAATCGATTGCCGCGGCAGGAATAGAAATATCAAACTAACGCTCAGCTTTGAAACCCCATGGGCCAGGCAAACACAAATGAAATCATTTGACGCCAGTCAGAACAAAATTCCCAAACTAAAGCTTTACTTTCAAGCCCTGCGGGCTACACCAATCCCCAATAGAATCGTCTGGCTGCAGCCAAAACAAAAGTCTCAAAAAGAAAGTTTATTTTTACGACCCTTATGTCCACGCAATAGCACAATAGAATTGTCTAGCGACAGATACAAAAATAGTGAAAAAAAGATTTGCTTTGAAACCCCTTTGACCGCGGAGCCAGAAAAGGAGTCCGAAACTGAAACTAAATTTCGAAGTTCTCCGGTTCAATTCCAAATGCTAATGAAATCATCTGTCGTCAACCAAAACAAAAGAATAAAGCTGAAAGCTTTACTTTGAAGCCCCTTGGGCTACTTAAGACCACAATGAAATCGTCTAATGAAAGCTAGAAAAAAGAAATACTGTAAACGAAAAGCTTTACTTGAAAGACACTTGGTCCACGACAAACCCCAAGCGAATAGTCTTCGGAACCAGAACAAAAGTCCCATCCTATGTGTAAATATTGAATCTCTCTTGTCCACCCGAAATCCAAATAGAATCATCTGAAGGCAACCTGAAGAAAAGTTCCCAGCTGAAGCTTTACTTTGAAGACCCTGGGCTACGCCAAGCCACAATATAATCGTATACCGCCAGCAATGAGAAAAGCCCCCCCAAAAAAGCTTCACTATTATTCTCTGTGAGCCAAGCCAAATTTCAGTAGAATCATAAACGCTAGCTAGATAAAGACTCTTACTAAGGCTATGCATTGAAGCCCTTTGGGCACCGCTAAACCAAAAGGGAATTGTCTAGCGCAAGCCAGAAAAAAAGATAAGTGAAGCTTTAATTTGAGGTCCCGTAGGCCCTGCCAATTCAGAGTAGAATCGTCTCTCGCAGGATCAGAAGAAAACTCCAAAACAATCGGCTAACACCACTCAAAAGAAAAGGTCTAAACAGAACCATTACTTTAAACCAAGGGTGCCCATGCCAAACCACAAAAAAATCGTCTGCCGTTAGCCAAAACTAATGTCCTAAAGAAAATCTTCAATTTCAGTTCTCGTGGACCACGTGAAACCCGAAGGAATTCATTTTTGGAGCGAGAACAAGTGTTTGAAACTGATGCCTTACTATAAAGCCCTGGAGGCATCGGGAAACCCTAAGGGAATGTCCTGGAGCTAGTTATGAAAAAAGCAAACTGAAACTTTGTTTGGAAACCCGTGGACCACGAAAAACCTCAACAGATTCGTGTATTACTAAACAGAAAAAAAAAATACAAACTGAAGCTTTACCTTGCAGCACCCTGGACCACGCCAAAACCCTATGAAAAACTCTGCCGCCAGCCAAAAAAAAAGGAAAAAGCCCAAACGGATGCTTTACTTTGAAACCCTGTAATTTACGCTAAACCACAAGAGAATCATTTTTCGCGGGCTTGAATAGAAGTACCAAACTAAAGCTTGACTTTGAAGCCAGCATGGGCCACGTCAAATACGAATGAAATCCTCTGAGGCCAGTTAAAACAAAACTCCCAAACTGAAGCTTTACTTTCAAGGCCTCCGGGCTAAGCCCGACCTCAATAAAATCATCTGGCGCAAGCTACACCAAAAGTCCCAAAAAGAAACTTTATTTTAAAGTCTCTTGGGCCACGCAAAACCAAAAATATTTTAGTGACAGCCACAAGAACAGTAAAAAAAAAGCTTTACTTTGAAGCCTTTTGGACCATGAAGAACCCAAAGGGAATCGTATCGCAGAGCCCGAGTGAAAGTTCGAAACAGAATCTAATTTTTGAAGCTCTCCGGTCACTTCTAAATCCAAAGAGATTCATCTGTCGTCAATTAGAACAAAAGACCAAAACTGAAGCTATAATTTGTAACCCCTCCGGCTACGTAAGACCATAATAGATTCGTCTAGCAAAAGCCAAAAAATAAAGATACTAAAAAAGAAAAGCTTTTCTTTAAAGCTACTTAGACTAGAACAAACCCCTTGCGAAACGTTTTCGGAGCCAAAACAAAAGTTCCAAGTTAAAGCTAAACATTGGAGCTCTATTGTCTACCCGAATTCCTAACAGAATCAACTGAAGGCAACCAGAAGAAAAGTCGCAAGCTCAAGCTATATTTTGAAGGCCCGTGTGCTCCGCCAAACCCTATTATAATCCTCTGAAGTGAGCGTTAACGAAATTTCGCCACCCACAAGTTTCCTTTTGAAGCTTCATGAATCAAGCAGAAAACCAAAAGAAACATGTGGCGGAAGGAAAATCAAAATTCAATTTAAAAACTTTACTTTGAAGCCCTTTACGCAACGGAAAATCCGAAGTGAAGCGTTTACCGCTAGAAAAGAAAAAAGGAAAAACTGAGCCTTTACTTTGAAGCCCATTATATGAAGCTAAACCACAATAGAATCATCTGGTGCCGGTAAAAATTATATTAACAGTATGAATCGTTGGTCAAAAGCCAGTAAGATCATCTGACGCCGGCCACAACTAAACCCCAAACATAAGCCTTTCTTTTTCAAGCTATCTAGGCTACGCCAAAGCTCAATACAATCATTTGATGAAATGCAGAACAAAATTACCAAAGGGAAGCTTTACTTTGAAGCCCCTAGGGTCATATCAAACCATAAGTGAATCGTCCAACGACAGCTGCAATAGTCACTAATAAAAGCTTTATTTTCAAACCCATTGGGCCACGATAAATCCCAAGGGAAACGTCTGTAGGAACCAAAATAAATGTCCCAAACTGAAGCTAAACTTTAAAGCTCTCTAGTCTACCCTAAACCTAATAGAATACTCTATCTTCAACCAGAAGAAAAGTTCCAAAATAAAGCTTTAATTTGAAGGCCCGTGGGCTACACCAAACCCCAATACAAATCGTCTTCCGCCAGCATTAACGAAAGTACCAAAAAAGAGACTCACTTTCAATCTCTCTGAGCCAATGAAAACCTCAATGGAATCATAAACGCAGGACAGATTAAAAGACCCTTAACAAAACTTTGCATTGAAGCCCTTTGAGCAACGTTAAACCACAAAGGAATCGTCTAGTGCAACCCGCCCCCCCCCCCCCAGAAAAAAAAGAAAACTGAAGGTAAAATTGTCTCTTGCATTATCGGAGGAAAATTTCCAAAGTGATATTTTATTCAAAAAAAAACTTGTGGGCCTCGACAATCTCGAAAACAATCGGCTGACGCCACTCAGAAGAAAAGTTTCAGAGAGAACCATTACTTTATACCGAGGGTGGCTACGCAAAACTACATCTAAATCGTCTGCCGCCAGCCAAAACTAATGCTGCAAAGAAAAAACTTTATTTTCAGTACTAGTAAAATAAACGACACCAGAAGAGAATTATTTTTGGAGCCAGACCAAGTGTCTCAAACTGATGCTTTACTTTAAATCCCTGAGGGCAACGCAAAACCCTAAGGGAATCAAGTGGAGCCAGCTAGGATAAAAACGAAACTAAAACTTTACTTGGAAACCCATGAGCCAAGAAAAACCTCAATGGATTCGTCTACTACTACCCAAGAATGAGTTACAAGCTGAAGCTTTAATTTGCCGCCCCCTGACCACATCATCACCCAATAAAAAATTCTACCGCCAGCCAAAAAAACAGCTCAAACTTATGCTTTAATTTGAAACCCCGTAGGTCAAGCTAAACCGCAATAGAATCGGTTGCCGAGGCAGTAATATAAATAACAAACTAACGCTTAGCTTTGAAGCCAGCATGGGTCACGGCAAACACGAATAAAATTCTCTGAAGCGTGTCAGACCAAAATTTCCTTGCTGAAGCTTTCAATTTCAAGCCCACTGGGCTACGCCAATCCCCAATATAATAGTCTAGCTCCAGTCAAAAACAAAGTCCCAAAGGGAAACTTTATTTTGAAGACCCTTGGGTCCTCGGAAAACCACAATAGAACTGTCTAGGGACAGGAAAAAAAAGAGTAATGAAAAAAAAACTTACTTTGAAGCCCCTTGGACTGCGAAGATTCCAAAGGCAATCGTCTGGCGCCAAGAAAAGTCCGAAACTGAAACTAAATTTAGAAATTCATCGGTTCTCTACCAAATCCTAGTAAAATAATTTGTCGTCAACCAGAACAAAAGTACAAAACTGAAGCTATACTTTGAAGCCCCATAGGCTACGTGAGACCATAACAAAATAGTCTAGCGAAAGCTAGAAAAAAAAACTGAAAACGAAAAGCTTTACTTAAAAGCCACTTCGGCCACGACAAACCCCAAGCGAATCGTTTTCGGAGCCAGAATAAAAGTACCATACTATAGGTAAATATTGAAACTCTCTTGTCCACCTGAAATACAAATATAATCGTCTGAAGGCAACCTGAAGAAAAGTCCCCAGCTGAAGCTATAATTTCAAGGCCCTTGGACTACGCCAAACTCTAATACAATCCTCTGGCGTCAGCATTAGCAAAATTCGCTCACAGAAACTTCACTTTGAGCTTCATGAACCAATCGGAAACACAAAAGAAATATATCACGCAAACATGATTAAAAGTCCAAGAATAAAACTTCAATCGGATGGTCTTCACGCAACGGAAAGCCCCAATTGAACTGTTTGACGCCAGCCCCCCCCCCCCCCAATACACACACACACACACACACACACACACACACACACACAGATACGTACACACACACATACATAGACACAGACACAGACACAGACACCCACATACAAACACACAGACACACACACACACACACTCACACACACACACACACACACACACACACACACACACACACACACACACACACACACACACACACACACACACACACACACACACACACACACACACACACACACACACACACACGCAAATATAACTAAAGCTTTACTTTCAACCGCAAGAAAATCATCTGGCGCCGCAAAAAAAAAATCATATGTGCGCTTTGCCAAAGCTCAAATTCACTGGCGAAAGACAGAAGGAACTTCTCAAAGGGAGCTTTACTTGGAAGCCCTTTGGGCCATGTAAATCATATTTCAGTCGTCTATCGACAGCTATAATAATAGTCACAAAGAAAAGCTTTACGTTGAAGCCCCTTGGACCACGACAAACTCCAAGGGAAACGCCTGGAGGATCCAAAACGCAACGTCAAAACTGAAGCTAAACTTTGAAGCTCTCTAGTCTACCTCTAAACCTAATAGAATAATCTATCGTCAATCAGAAAAGCTTTAAACTAAAGCTTTACTTTGAAGACCCTCGGCTACGCCGAGCTCCAGTATGATAGTTTGCCACCAGCAACGAGAAAGTCCCAAAAAGAAGCTTCACTTTTATTCTTTGTGAGCCAAGCCAAACCTCAATAAAATCATAAACGCTACTCAGATAAAAATGCCATTTCTATAGCTGTGCGTTAAAGCA
Organism: Panulirus ornatus; assembly: GCF_036320965.1. Lineage (NCBI taxonomy): Eukaryota > Metazoa > Arthropoda > Malacostraca > Decapoda > Palinuridae > Panulirus > Panulirus ornatus. Next base: position 22,529,951 of record NC_092243.1, on the reverse strand, counting down.
CTTTGGGCATCGCTAAATCCCAAGGGAAACGTCTGGCGGAAGGCAGAAAAAGAGATTAGTGAAGCTTTACTTTGGGGCCTTTTAGACCATGCCAGTTCAGAGTAAAATCGTCTCTCGCAGGACCTGAAGAAAACTCCAAAACAATCGGCTCGCGCCATTCAAAAGAAAAGGTCCAAAGAGAACCATTACTTTAAACCAAGGGTGCCCAAGCGAAACCACAATAAAGTCGTCTGCCGCCAACCAAAACTAATGTCCCAAAGAAAAGCTTTAATTTCAGTACTCGTGGACTACGCAAACCCGAAGGAATTCATTTTTGGAGCGAGAACGATTGTTTGAAACTGATGCCTTACTATGAAAGCCTGGAGGAATCGGGAAACCCTAAGCGAATCGACTGGAGAGAGTTAGGAAAAAAGCAAACTGAAACTCTATTTGGAAACCCGTGGACCACGAAAAACCTTAACAAATTGGTTCTATTACTGAACAGAAATAAAAACAAACTGAACCGTTACTTTATAGCCCCCTCGATAACGCAAAAACCCTCCGAAAAACACTGGAGCCAACCACAAAAAATAGCCCAAACAGATGCTTTAATTGAAACCCCGTAATTCACGCTAACCCTCAAGAGAATTGTTTTTCGCGGCCTTGAATAGAAGGATCAAACTAAAGCTTGACTTTGAAGCCAGCATGGGCCATGTCAAACACGAATGAAATCCTCTAAGGCCAGTTAAAACAAAACTTCCAAACTGAAGCTTTACTCTGAAACCCACCAGGCTAAGCCTGACCTCGATAAAATCGTCTGGCACAAGCTACACCGAAAGTCCCAAAGAGAAACTATATAATGACGTCCCTTGGGCCACGCAAAACCAGAAATTTTCCAGCGACAGCCACAAAAAAAGTTAAAAAAGGAAAAGCTTTACTTTGAAGCGTTTTCGACCATGAGAAACACAAAGGTTAACGCATCGCGGAAAAAGAACAGAAGTTCGAAACAAACTAATTTTTGAAGCTATCTGGTTCACTCCAAAATCCTAACAGATTCATAAGTCGTAAATCAGAACTGAAGACCAAAATTGAAGCGTTAATTTAAAGCCCCTTCGACTACGTATGACGATAATAGAACTGCCTACCGAAAGCCAAAAAATAAAAGATGCTAAAAAGAAAAAGCTTTCTTTAAAGCCACTTGAACTAGAACAAACCCCATGTGAAACGTTTTTGGAGCCAGAAGAAAAGTTCCAAATCAAAGCTAAACATTGAATCTTTATTGTCAACCCGAAATCCTAATAGAATCATCTGGCGGCAACCAGAAGAAAAGTCGCAAGCTGAAGCTTTACTTTGAAGGTCCGTGTGCTGCAAGAAACCTTAAGATAATCCTCTGGCGTGAGCTTTAACAAAATTTCAACGAACACAAGTCTCATTTTGAAGCTTCGTGATTCAAGCGGAAAACCAAAAGAAACATGTGGAGCAAGAAAATTTAGATTCAATTACAAAACTCTACTTTGAAGCCCTTTACGCAACGGAAAATCCCAAGTGAAGTGTTTCCGCCAGAAAAAAAAAAGATAAACTGAGGCTTTACTTTTAAGCCTAGTATATGAGGCTAAACAACAATATGATTATCTTGCGCCGGAAAAAAAATGATATTAACAGTGTGAATCGTGACTTTCAAAACACCGCGGGACAAATAAAAAAACAATAAAATCATCTGATGCCGGCGACAACAAAACCCACAAACATAAGTCTTTTTTTTTCAAGCTATTCAGGCTACGCAAAAGCTCAGTACAATCGTTTGATGAAATACAGAACAAAATTGTCAACGGGAAGCTTTACTTTAAAGCCCCTCTGGCCATGTTAAACCATAAGTGAGTCGTCTAACATCAGGTATAACAATAGTCACTAAGAAAAGCTTTACTTTCAAGCCCATTGGGCCACGAAAGACTCCAAGGGAAACGTCTGTTGGAACCAAAACAAATGTCCCAAACTGAAGCTAAAGTTGGAAGTTCTCTAGTCTACCCCTAAACCTAACACAATACTCTATCGTCAACCAGAAGAAAAGTTCCAAAATGGGGGTTTCCTTTGTAGGCCCGTCGGCTACATCAAACCCCAATACAACCGTCTGCCACCAGCATTAATGAAAGTCCCAAAAAGAAGACTCACTTTCAATATCTCTGAGCCAAGCGAAATCTCAATGGAATCATAAACTCAGGGCATATCAAAAGCTCCTTAACAAAGCTACTTCACTGAAGCTCTTTGAGCAACGTTAAACCAAAAGGGAATCGTCTAGTGCAAGCCAGAAAAAAATATTTGAAGGTTTATTTAAAGGCCCGTGAGACACGCCAATCCAGAGTAGAATTGTCTCTAGCATTATCAAAGAAAAAGTCCCAAAGTGACACTTGATTTAAAAGATATGTGGGCCTGACCGATATGGAAAACATTCGTCTGACGCCACTCAAAAGAAAAGTTCCAAAGAGAACCATTATTTCATAACAAGGGTGGCTACGCGAAACTACAATCAAATCGTCTGCCGCCATCCAAAACTAATGTCCCAAGGAAATGCTTTATTTTCAGTACTCTTAGACCAAACATCACTGGAAGAGAATTACTTTTGGAGCCAGAAGAAATGTCTGAAAGTGATGCTTTACTTTGAATCCCTGAGGGCAACGCAAAACCCTAAGGGAATCAAGTGGAGCCAGCTAGGATAAAAACGAAACTAAAACTTTGCTTGGAAACCCGTGGGCCAAGAAAAACCTCAATAGATTCGTCTACTGCTACCCAAAAAAGAGTTACATGCTGAAGCTTTAATTTGTATCCTCCTGACCACATCATTACCCAATGAAAACCTCTGACGCCAGCTACAAATAACAGCCCAAACTGATGCTTTACATTGTAACCTCGTAGGTCAAGCTAAAATACAATAGAATTGGTTGCCGCGGCAGGAATACAAATAACAAACGAAAGATTAGATTTGAATCCAGAATGGGCTACGGCAAACGCGAATAATATCCTCTGAAGCCTGTCAGAACAGAATTTCCTAACTGAAGCTTTACTTTCAAGCCCACTGGGCTACGCCAATCTCCAAGAGAATCGTCTGGCTTCAGACAAAAACAAAGTCCCAATAATGAAAAAAAAACTTACTTTCAATCCCCTTTGACTGCGAAAATTCCAAAGGCAATCATCTGGTGCCAAGAAGAAATGTCCGAAACTGAAACTAACTTTTGAAATTGTCCGGCTCTCTAGCAAATCCTAGAAAATAATTTGTCGTCAACCAGAACAAAAGCACAAAGCTGAAACCCCAGAGGCTGCGCAAGACCATAATAAAATCGTCTAGCGAAAATTAGAAAAAAATACTGAAAACGAAAAGCTTTATTTAAAAGCCAGTTCGGCCACGACAAACTCGAAGTGAATCATTTTCGGAGCCAGAATAAAAGTCCCACACTATAGGTAAATATCGATACTCCCTTGTCCACCCGAAATACAAATATAATCATCTGAAGGCAACCTGAAGAAAAGTCCCCAGCTGAAGCTATAATTTCAAGGCCCGTGGACTACGCCAAACTCAAATACAATACTCTGGCGTCAGCATTAGTAAATGTTTCTCACAGAAAGTTCATTTTGAGCCTCATGAACCAATCGGAGACACAAAAGATATATATCACGCAAACATTATTAAAGGTATAAGAATAAAGTTTCAATCTGATGCTCTTCACGCAACGCAAAGCCCTAGTTGAGCTGTTTCACGCTAACCCCCCCCCCCCCAACCCACAAACACACACACACACACACGAAAAAATATAACTAAAGCTTTATTTTCAAGCCCTGTATATTAGGCAAAACCACAACAAATCATCTTGCGCCGGAAAAAAAAATTATATGTGCGCCTCGCCAAAGCCAATAGAATCACTGGCGAAAGACGGAAGAAAATTCTCAAAGGGAAGCTTTAATTGGAAGCCCTTTGTGCCATGTAAATCATACGTGAGTCGTCTATCGACAGCTATAATAATAGTCACAAAGAAAAGCTTTACGTTGAAGCCCCTTGAACCACGACAAACTCCAAGGGAAACGCCTGGAGGATAGAAAACGAAACGTCCAAACAGAAGCTAAACTCTGATGCTCTATAGTCTACCTCTAAACCTAATAGAATAATCTATCGTCAATCATAAAAGTTTTAAACTGAAGCTTTACTTTGAAGACCAAGGGCTATACCGAGCTCCAATATAATGGTCTGCCGCCAGTACCGAGAAAAGTCCCGAAAAGAAGTTCACTTTTAATCTTTGTGAGCCAAGCAAAACATCAATAGAATCATAAACGCTTGCCAGATAAAAAGGCCCTTACTAAAGCTATGCATTGAAGCCCTTTGGGCACCGCTAAACCCAAAGGGAATCGTCTGGTTCAAGGCAGAAAAAAAGATAAGTGAAGCATTCCTTTGGGGCCCTTTAGACCATGCCAATTCAGAGTAAAATCGTCTCTCGCAGGATCTGAAGAAAACCCCAAAACAATCGGCTTGCGTCATTCAAAAGAAAAGGTCCAAAGAGAACCATTACTTTAAACCAAGGGTGCCCATGCGAAACCAGAGTAAAATCGACTGTCGCCAAACATAACTAATGTCCCAAGGAAAAGCTTTAATTTCAGTACTCGTGGACCACGCGAACTCCGAAAGAATTCATATTTGGGGCGAGAACAAGGGTTTGAAACTGATGCCTTACTATGAAACCCCGGAGGAATCGGAAAACCCTAAGCGAATCGGCTGGATCCAGTTATGAAAAAAGCAAACTGAAACTTTATTTGGAAACCCGCGGACCACGAAAAACCTCAACAGATTCGTCTATTACTAAATAGAAAAAAATTAAAAACTGAATCACTACTTTGCATCCCCGCGGATCACGCCAAAACCCTCCGAAAAACACTGGCGCCAACCACAAAAAATAGCCCAGACAGATGCTTTACTTTGAAACCCCGTAATTCAAGCTAAACCACAAGAGAATCGCTTTTCGCCTCCTTGAATAGAAGTACCAACGAAAGCTTGACTTTGAAGCCAGCATGGGCCTCGTCAAACACGAATGAAATCCTCTGACGCCAGTTAAAATAAAACTCCCTAACTGAAGCTTTACTTTCAAGCCCTTCGGGCTAAGCCCGACCTTGATAAAATCGCTTGGCGCAATCCTCAACGAAAGTCCCAAGGAGAAACTATACTTTGACTTTCCTTGGGCCACGCAAAACCACAAAATTGTCCAGCGACAGCCACAAAAATTGTAAAAAAAAAAAGAAAAGGTTTACTTTGAAGTCTTTTAGACCATGAAAAACCCAATGGAAAACGTATCGCGGAAAAAGAACAAAAGTTCGAAGCAAACTAATTTTTGAAGCTCTCTGGCTCACTCCAAAATCCTAATAGGTTCATCAGTCGTTAATTTGAAGCTCCTTCGGCTACGTATGACCGTAAGAGAATCGTCCGCCGAAACCAAAAAAAGAGATGCTAAAAAGAAAAAGTTTTCTTTAAAGCCAATTGACTAAAACAAACCCCATGTGAAACGTTTTTGGAGCCAGAAGAAAAGTTACCAATTAAAGCTAAACATTGAAGCTTTATTGTCTACCTGAAATCTTAATAGAATCATCTGGCGGCAACCAGAAGAAGAGTCGCAAGCTGAAGCTTTACTTTGAAGGCCCGTGTGCTGCACGAAACCTTAATATAATCCTCTGGTGTGAGCGTTAACAAAATTTCACCAAACAAAAGTTCCATTTTGAAGCTTCATGAGTCAAGCGGAAAACCAAAAGAAACATGTGGCGCAAGGAAAATCTAAATTCAATTATAAAACTCTACTTTGAAGCCCTTTTACGCAACGGAAAATCCCAAGTAAAGTGTTTACCGTCAGCAAAAAAAAAAAAAAAGATAAACAGAAGCTTTACTTTTAAGCCAAGTGTATGAGGCGAAACAACAATATAATCCTCTTCCGCCGGAAAAAAATTATATTAACATTGTAAATCGTGACTTTCAAAACACCGAAGGACAAATAAAAAAACAATAAAATCATCTGACGCCAGCGACAACAAAACCCACAAACATAAGCTTTTTTCAAGCTATTTAGGCTACGCGAAAGCTCAGTACAATTGTTTGATAAAATACAGAACAAAATTTTCAAAGGCAGGCTTTACTTTAAAGCCCCTCTGGCCATATCAAACCATAAGTGAGTCGTCTAACAACAGGTACAACAATAGTCACTACTTTCAAGCCCATGGGGCCAAGAGAGATTCCAAAGGAAACGTTTGTTGGAACCAAACCAAATATCCCAAACTGAAGCTAAACTTTGAAGTTCTCTAGTCTATTCATAAACCTAACACAATACTCTATCGTCAACCAGAAGAAAAGTTTCAAAATGGAGGTTTACTTTGTAGGCCCGTGGGCTACACCAAACCCCAATACAACCGTCTGCCACCAGCATTAATGAAAGTCCCAAAAAGAAGACTCACTTTCAATATCTCTGAGCCAAGCGAAATCTCAATGGAATCATAAACGCAAGGCATATCAAAAGCTCCTTAACAAAGCTACTTCATTGAAGCTCTTTGAGCAACGTTAAACCAAAAGGGAATCGTCTAGTGAGAGCCAGAAAAAAATATTTGAAGGTTTATTTAAAGGCCCGTGAGACACGCCAATCCAGAGTAGAATTGTCTCTAGCATTATCAAAGAAAAAGTCCCAAAGTGACACTTGATTTAAAAGATATGTGGGCCTGACCGATCTGGAAAACATTCGGCTGACGCCACTCAAAAGAAAATTTCCAAAGAAAACCTTTATTTTATACCAAGGGTGGCTACGTGAAACTACAGTTAAATCGTCTGCCGCCATCCAAAACTAATGTCCCATGAAATGCTATATTTTCTGTACTATTAGACCAAACATCACTGGAAGAGAATTACTTTTGGAGCCAGAAGTGTCTGAAACTGATGCTTTACTTTGAAACCCTGAGGGCAACGCAAAACCCTATGGAAATCAAGTGGAGCTAGCTAGGATAAAAACGAAACTAAAACTTTGCTTAGAGACCCGTCGGCCAAGAAAAACCTCAATAGATTCGTTTACTGCTACCCAAAAAAGAGTTACAGGCTGAAGCTTTAATTTGTATCCTCCTGACCACGTCATTACCGAATGAAAAACTCTGACGACAGCCACAAATAACAGCCCAGACTGATGCTTTACTTTGTAACCTCGTAGGTCAAGCTAAACCGCAATAGACTTGGTTGCCGCGGCAGGAATACAAATAACAAACGAACACTTAACTTTGAATCCAGCATGGGTCACGGCAAACACGAGTAATATCCTTTAAAGCCTGTCAGAAAAAAATTTCCTAACTGAATCTTTACTTTCAAACCCACTTGGCTACGCCAATCCCAAAAAGAATCGTCTGGCTTCAGAGAAAAGAAAGTCCAAATAATGAAAAAAAAAATTACTTTAAAGCCCCTCGGACTGTGTAAATTCCAAAGGCAATTATCTGCCGCCAAGGAGAAATGTCCGAAACTGAAACTGAATTTTGAAATTGTCCGGCTCTCTAGCAAATTCCCGTAAAATAATTTGTCGTCAACCAGAAAAAAAGCACAAAACTGAAGCTATACTTTGAAGCCCCATAGGCTGCGTAAGACCATAACAAAATCGTTTAACGAAAGCTAGAAAGAAAAAAGGAAGCTAGAAAACGAAAAGCTTTATTTAAAAGCCACTTCGGCCACGACAAACCCGAAGTGAATCATTTTCGGAACCACAATAAAAGTCCCACACTATAGGTAAATATCGAAACTCTCTTGTCCCCCGAAATACAAATATAATCATCTGAAGGCAACCTGAAGAAAAGTTCCGAGCTGAAGCTGTAATTTCAAGGCCCGTGGACTACGCCAAACTCAAATACAATACTCTGGCGTCAGCATTACCAAAGTCCCTCACAGAAACTTCATTTTGAGCTCCATGAACCAATCGGAAACACAAAAGATATATATCACGCAAACATTATTAAAGGTATAAGAATAAAACTTCAATCTGATGCTATTCACGCAACGGTAGCCGCAGTTGAGCTGTTCGACGCCAACCCCCCCCCCCCCCCCCCACACACACACACAGACCAACACACGAAAAAATATAACTAAAGCTTTACTTTCAAGCCCTGTATATTAGGCCAAACCACAACAAAATCACCTTGCGCCGGAATAAATTTATATGTACGCTTCGCCAAAGCCCAATAGAATCACTGGCGAAAGACAGAAGAAAATTCTCAAAGGGAAGCTTTAATTGGAAGCCCTTTGTGCCATATAAATCATACGTGAGTCGTCTATCGACAGCTATAATAATAGTCACAAAGAAAAGCTTTACGTTGAAACCCCTTGAACCACGACAAACTCCAAGGGAAACGCCTGGACGATCCAGAACGAAACGTCCAAACTGAAGCTAAACTTTGATGCCCTAGAGCCTTCCTTTAAACCTAATAGAATAATCTATCGTTAATCAGAAAAAAATTAAACTGAAGCTTTACTTTGAAGAACCAGGGATACGCCGAGCTCCAATATAATAGTCTGCCGCCAATACCGAGAAAAGTCCCAAAAAGAAGCTTCACTTTTAATCTTTGTGAGCCAAGCCAAACCTCAACAGAATCCTAAACGCCAGCCAGATAAAAAGGCCCTTACTAAAGTTATGCAATGAAGCCCTTTGGGCGCCGCTAAACCCAAAGGGAATCGTCTGGTTCAAGGCAGAAAAATAGATAAGTGAAGCCCTTTAGACCATGCCAATTCAGAGTAAAATTGTCTTTCGCAGGATCTGAAGAAAACCCAAAAACAATCGGCAGGCGCCATTCAAAAGAAAAGCTCCAAAGAGAACCATTACTTTAAACCAAGGTTGCCCATGCGTAACTATAGTAAAATCGTCTGTCGCCAACCATAACTAATGTCCCAAAGAAAAGCTTTTAATTTCAGTATTCGTGGACCACGCGAAACCCGAAGGAATTCATTTTTGGAGCGATAACAAGTTTTTGAACCTGATGCCTTACTATGAAATCCTGGAAGAATCGGAAAACGCTAAGCGAATCGTCTGGAACCACTTAGGAAAAAAGCAAACTGAAACTTTATTTGGAAACCCGTGGACCACGAAAAACCTCAACAGACTCGTCTATTACTAAATAGGAAAAAAAAATACAAACTGAATCGTTACTTTGCAGCCCCCTGGATCACGCCAAAACCCTCCGAAAAACACTGGCGCTAACCATAAATTGAATAGAAGTATAACGAAAGCTTGACTTTGAAGCCAGCATGGGCCACGTCAAACACGAATGGAATCCTCTGAGGCCAGTTAAAACAAATCTCCCAAACTGAAGCTTTACTTTCAAGCAATCCGGGCTAAGCCCGACCTCGATAAAATCGTCTGGCGCAGGCCTCACCGAAAGTCCCAAAAAGAAACTATATTTTGACTTCCCTTGGGCCACGCAAAACCACAAAATTGTCCAGCGACGGCCAAAAAAATTGTAAAAAAAAAGAAAAGCTTTACTTTGAAGTCTTTCGGACCATGAAAAACCCAAAGGTAAACGTATCGCGGAAAAAGAACAAAAGTTCGAAGCAAACTAATTTTTGAAGGTCTCTGGTTCACTCCAAAATCCTAATAGGCTCATCAGTCGTGAATCAGAACAGAAGTCCAACTGAAGCGTTAATTTGAAGCCCCTTCGGCTACGTATGACCATAATAGAATCATCCACCGAAAGCCAAAAATGAATAACGATGCTAAGAAGAAAAAGTTTTCTTTAAAGCCACTTGAACAAACTAGAAACCCCATGCGAAACGTTTTTGGAGCCAGAAGAAAAGTTCCAAATCAAAGCTAAACATTGGAGCCTTTTTGTCTACCCGAAATCCTAATAGAATCATCTGGCGGCAACCAGAAGAAGAGTCGCAAGCTGAAGCTTTACTTTGAAGGCCAGTGTGCTGCACGAAACCTTAATCTAATCCTCTGGCGTGAGCGTTAAGAAAATTTCAACAAACACAAGTTTCATTTTGAATTTTCATCAATCAAGCGGAAAACCAAAAGAAACATGTGGCGCAAGGAAAATTTAAATTCAATGACAAAACTCTACTTTGAAGCCCTTTACACAACGGAAAATCCCAAGTGAAGTGTTTACCGAAAGCAAAAAAAAAAAAAAGAAGATAATCTGAGGCTTTATATTTAAGCCCAGTATATGAGGCTAAACAACAATATAATATTCTTGTGCCGGAAAAAATGATATTAAGAGTGTGAATCGTGACTTTCAAAACACCGCGGGACAAATAAAAAAAATTAATAAAATCATCTGACGCCGGCGACAACAAAACCCACAAACATAAGCCTTTTTTTCAACCTATTCAGGCTACGCGAAAGCTCAGTACAATCGTTTCATGAAATACAGAACAAAATTTTTGAAAGGGAAGCTTTACTTTAAAGCCCCTCTGGCCATATTAAACCATAAGTGAGTCGTCTACAAAAAGGTACAACAATAGTCACTAAGAAAAGCTTTACTTTCAAGCCCATTGGGCCACGAGAGATTCCAAAGGAAACGTCTGTTGGAACCAAAACAAATGTCCCAAACTGAAGCTAAACTTTGAAGTTCTCTAGTTTATCACTAAACCTAACACAATACTCCATCGTCAACGAGAAGAAGAGTTCCAAAATGGAGGTTTACTTTGTAGGCCCATGGGCTACACCAAACCCCAATACAACGGTCTCCCACCAGCATTAATGAAAGTCCCAAAAAGAAGACTCACTTTCTATCTCTGTGAGCCAAGCGAAATCTCAATGGGATCATAAACGCAAGTCATATCAAATGCCCCTTAACAAAGGTATGCATTGAAGCTCTTTGAGCAACGTTAAACCAAAAGGGAATCGTCTAGTGCAAGCCAGAAAAAAAACATTTGAAGGTTTATTTAAAGGCCCGTGAGACACGCCAATCCATAGTAGCATTGTTTCTTGCATTATCAAAGAAATAGTCCCAAAGTGACACTTGATTTAAAAGATATGTGAGCCTGACCTATCTGGAAAACATTCGACTGACGCCTCAAAAGAAAAGTTCCAAAGAAAACCATCATTTTATACCAAGAGTGGCTACGCGAAACTACAATTAAATCGTCTGCCGCCAGCCAAAAAGAAATGTCCCAAAGAAATGCTTTATTTTCAGTACTCTTAGACCAAACATCACCGGAAGAGAATTATTTTTGGAGCCAGAACAAGTGTCTGAAACTGATGCGTTACTTTGAATCCCTGAGGGCATGCAAAACCTTAAGGGAATCAAGTGGAGCCAGCTACGATAAAAACGAAACTAAATCTTTGCTTGGAAACTCGTCGGCCAAGAAAAACCTCAAAAGAATCGTCTACTGCTACCCAAAAAGAGTTCCAGGCTGAAGCTTTAATTTGTATCCTCCTAACCACGTTATTACCCAACGAAAAACTCTGACGCCAGCCACACATAACAGCCCAAACTGATGTTTTACTTTGTAACCTCGTAGGTCAAGCTAAACCGCAATAGAATTGGTTGCCGCGGCGAAAATACAAATAACAAACGAACGCTTAACTTTGAATCCAGCATGGGCCACGGCAAACACAAGCAATATCTTCTGAAGACTGTCAGAACAAAATTTCCTAACTGAAGCTTTACACTCAAGCCCACTGGGCTACACCAATCCCAAAGAGAATCGTCTGGCTTCAGACAAAAACAAAGTCCCAATAATGAAAAAAGAACTTACTTTGAAGCCCCTTGGCCTGCGAAAATTCCAAAGGCAATCGTCTGGCACCAAGAAGAAAGGTCCGAAACTGAAACTAAATTTTGAAATTGTCCGGCTCTCAAGCAAATCCTCGTAAAATAATTTGTCGTCAACCAGAAGAAAAGTACAAAACTGAAGCTATACTTTGAAGCCCCACAGGCTGCGTAAGACAATAATAAAATCGTCTAGCGAAAGCTAGAAAAAAAATCTGAAAACGAAAAGGTTTATTTAAAAGCCACTTCGGGCACGACAAACAAGAAGTGAATCGTTTTCGGAGCCAGAATAAAAGTCCCACATTATAGGTAAATATCGAAACTCTCTTGTCAACCCGAAATCCTAATAGAATCATCTGGCGGCAACCAGAAGAAAGTCGCAAGCTGAAGCTTTACTTTGAAGGTCCGTGTGCTGCAGAAACCTTAAGATAATCCTCTGGGTGAGCGTTTAACAAAATTTCACAACACAAAGTCTCATTTTGAAGCTTCGTGATTCAAGCGGAAAACCAAAAGAAACATGTGGAGCAAGAAAATTTAGATTCAATTAAAAACTCTACTTTGAAGCCCTTTACGCAACGGAAAATCCCCAATGAAGTGTTTCCGCCAGAAAAAAAAAAGATAAACTGAGGCTTTACTTTTAAGCCTAGTAGTATGAGGCGAAACAACAATATGTTATCTGTCCGAAAAAAAATGATATTAACAGTGTGAATCGTGACTTTCAAAACACCGCGGGACAAATAAAAAAACAATAAAATCATCTGATGCCGGCGACAACAAAACCCACAAACATAAGTCTTTTTTTTTCAAGCTATTCAGGCTACGCAAAAGCTCAGTACAATCGTTTGATGAAATACAGAACAAAATTTTCAAGGAAGCTTTACTTTAAAGCCCCTCTGGCCATATTAAACCATAAGTGAGTCGTCTAACATCAGGTATACAATAGTCACTAAGAAAGCTTTACTTCAAGCCCATTGGGCCACGAAATACTCCAAGGGAAACGTCTGTTGGAACCAAAACAAATGTCCCAAACTGAAGCTAAAGTTGGAAGTTCTCTAGTCTACCCCTAAACCTAACACAATACTCTATCGTCAACCAGAAGAAAAGTTCCAAAATGGGGTTTCTTTGTAGGCCCGTCGGCTACACCAAACCCCAATACAACCGTCTGCCACCAGCATTAATGAAAGTCCCAAAAAGAAGATCACTTTCAATATCTCTGAGCCAAGCGAAATCTCAATGGAATCATAAACTGCAGGGCATATCAAAAGCTCCTTAACAAAGCTACTTCATTGAAGCTCTTTGAGCAACGTTAAACCAAAAGGCAATCGTCAGTGCAAGCCAGAAAAAAATATTTGAAGGTTTATTTAAAGGCCCGTGAGACACGCCAATCCAGAGTAGAATTGTCTCTAGCATTATCAAAGAAAAAGTCCCAAAGTGACACTTGATTTAAAAGATATGTGGGCCTGACCGATATGGAAAACATTCGTCTGACGCCACTCAAAAGAAAAGTTCCAAAGAGAACCATTTATTTCTAACAAGGGTGGCTACGCGAAACTACAATCAAATCGTCTGCCGCCATCCAAAACTAATGTCCCAAGAAATGCTTTATTTTCGTACTCTTAGACCAAACATCACTGGAAGAGAATTACTTTTGGAGCCAGAAGAAATGTCTGAAACTGATGCTTTACTTTGAATCCCTGAGGGCAACGCAAAACCCTAAGGGAATCAAGTGGAGCCAGCTAGGATAAAAACGAAACTAAAACTTTGCTTGGAAACCCGTGGGCCAAGAAAAACCTCAATAGATTCGTTCTACTGCTACCCAAAAAAGAGTTACATGCTGAAGCTTTAATTTGTATCCTCCTGACCACATCATTACCCAATGAAAAACCTCTGACGCCAGCTACAAATAACAGCCCAAACTGATGCTTTACTATTGTAACCTCGTAGGTCAAGCTAAAATACAATAGAATTGGTTGCCGCGGCAGGAATACAAATAACAAACGAAAGATTAGATTTGAATCCAGAATGGGCTACGGCAAACGCGAATAATATCCTCTTGAAGCCTGTCAGAACAGAAATTTCCTAACTGAACTTTACTTTCAAGCCCACTGGCTACGCCAATCTCCAAGAGAAATCGTCTCTGGTTCAGCAAAAACAAAGTCCCAAATAATGAAAAAAAAAAAACTTACTTTGAATCCCCTTTGACTGCGAAAATTCCAAAGGCAATCATCTGGTGCCAAGAAGAAATGTCCGAAACTGAAACTAACTTTTGAAATTGTCCGGCTCTCTAGCAAATCCTAGAAATAATTTGTCGTCAACCAGAACAAAAGCACAAACTGAAAACTGAACCCAGTAGGCTGCGTCAAGACCATAATAAAATCGTCTAGCGAAAATTAGAAAAAAATACTGAAAACGAAAAGCTTTATTTAAAAGCCAGTTCGGCCACGACAAACTCGAAGTGAATCATTTTCGGACAGAATAAAAGTCCCACACTATAGGTAAATATCGAAACTCCTTGTCCACCCGAAATACAAATATAATCATCTGAAGGCAACCTGAAGAAAAGTCCCCAGCTGAAGCTATAATTTCAAGGCCCGTGTGGACTACGCCAAACTCAAATACAATACTCTGGCGTCAGCATTAGTAAATGTTTCTCACAGAAAGTTCATTTTGAGCCTCATGAACCAATCGGAAACACAAAAGATATATATCACGCAAACATTATTAAAGGTATAAGAATAAAGTTTCAATCTGATGCTCTTCACGCAACGCAAAGCCCTAGTTGAGCTGTTTCACGCTAACCCCCCCCCCCCAACCCACAAACACACACACACACACACGAAAAAATATAACTAAAGTTTTATTTTCAAGCCCTGTATATTAGGCAAAACCACAACAAATCATCTTGCGCCGGAAAAAAAATTATATGTGCGCCTCGCCAAAGCCAATAGAATCACTGGCGAAAGACGGAAGAAAATTCTCAAAGGGAAGCTTTAATTGGAAGCCCTTTGTGCCATGTAAATCATACGTGAGTCGTCTATCGACAGCTATAATAATAGTCACAAAGAAAAGCTTTACGTTGAAGCCCCTTGAACCACGACAAACTCCAAGGGAAACGCCCTGGAGGATAGAAAACGAAACGTCCAAACAGAAGCTAAACTCTGATGCTCTATAGTCTACCTCTAAACCTAATAGAATAATCTATCGTCAATCATAAAAGTTTTAAACTGAAGCTTTACTTTGAAGACCAAGGGCTATACCGAGCTCCAATATAATGGTCTGCCGCCAGTACCGAGAAAAGTCCCGAAAAGAAGTTCACTTTTAATCTTTGTGAGCCAAGCAAAACATCAATAGAATCATAAACGCTTGCCAGATAAAAAGGCCCTTACTAAAGCTATGCATTGAAGCCCTTTGGGCACCGCTAAACCCAAAGGGAATCGTCTGGTTCAAGGCAGAAAAAAAGATAAGTGAAGCATTCCTTTGGGGCCCTTTAGACCATGCCAATTCAGAGTAAAATCGTCTCTCGCAGGATCTGAAGAAAACGCCAAAACAATTGGCTTGCGTCATTCAAAAGAAAAGGTCCAAAGAGAACCATTACTTTAAACCAAGGGTGCCCATGCGAAACCGGAGTAAAATCGACTGTCGCCAAACATAACTAATGTCCCAAGGAAAAGCTTTAATTTCAGTACTCGTGGACCACGCGAACTCCGAAAGAATTCATATTTGGGGCGAGAACAAGGGTTTGAAACTGATGCCTTACTATGAAACCCCGGAGGAATCGGAAAACCCTAAGCGAATCGGCTGGATCCAGTTATGAAAAAAGCAAACTGAAACTTTATTTGGAAACCCGCGGACCACGAAAAACCTCAACAGATTCGTCTATTACTAAATAGAAAAAAATTAAAAACTGAATCACTACTTTGCATCCCCGCGGATCACGCCAAAACCCTCCGAAAAACACTGGCGCCAACCACAAAAAATAGCCCAGACAGATGCTTTACTTTGAAACCCCGTAATTCAAGCTAAACCACAAGAGAATCGCTTTTCGCCTCCTTGAATAGAAGTACCAACGAAAGCTTGACTTTGAAGCCAGCATGGGCCTCGTCAAACACGAATGAAATCCTCTGACGTCAGTTAAAATAAAACTCCCTAACTGAAGCTTTACTTTCAAGCCCTTCGGGCTAAGCCCGACCTTGATAAAATCGCTTGGCGCAATCCTCAACGAAAGTCCCAAGGAGAAACCATACTTTGACTTTCCTTGGGCCACGCAAAACCACAAAATTGTCCAGCGACAGCCACAAAAATTGTAAAAAAAAAAAAGAAAAGGTTTACTTTGAAGTCTTTTAGACCATGAAAAACCCAATGGTAAACGTATCGCGGAAAAAGAACAAAAGTTCGAAGCAAACTAACTTTTGAAGCTCTCTGGCTCACTCCAAAATCCTAATAGGTTCATCAGTCGTTAATTTGAAGCTCCTTCGGCTACGTATGACCGTAAGAGAATCGTCCGCCGAAACCAAAAAAAGAGATGCTAAAAAGAAAAAGTTTTCTTTAAAGCCAATTGACTAGAACAAACCCCATGTGAAACGTTTTTGGAGCCAGAAGAAAAGTTACCAGTTAAAGCTAAACATTGAAGCTTTATTGTCTACCTGAAATCTTAATAGAATCATCTGGCGGCAACCAGAAGAAGAGTCGCAAGCTGAAGCTTTACTTTGAAGGCCCGTGTGCTGCACGAAACCTTAATATAATCCTCTGGTGTGAGCGTTAACAAAATTTCACCAAACAAAAGTTCCATTTTGAAGCTTCATGAGTCAAGCGGAAAACCAAAAGAAACATGTGGCGCAAGGAAAATCTAAATTCAATTATAAAACTCTACTTTGAAGCCCTTTTACGCAACGGAAAATCCCAAGTGAAGTGTTTACCGCCAGCAAAAAAAAAAAAAAAAGATAAACAGAAGCTTTACTTTTAAGCCAAGTGTATGAGGCGAAACAACAATATAATCCTCTTCCGCCGGAAAAAAATTATATTAACATTGTAAATCGTGACTTTCAAAACACCGAAGGACAAATAAAAAAACAATAAAATCATCTGACGCCAGCGACAACAAAACCCACAAACATAAGCTTTTTTCAAGCTATTTAGGCTACGCGAAAGCTCAGTACAATTGTTTGATAAAATACAGAACAAAATTTTCAAAGGCAGGCTTTACTTTAAAGCCCCTCTGGCCATATCAAACCATAAGTGAGTCGTCTAACAACAGGTACAACAATAGTCACTACTTTCAAGCCCATGGGGCCAAGAGAGATTCCAAAGGAAACGTTTGTTGGAACCAAACCAAATATCCCAAACTGAAGCTAAACTTTGAAGTTCTCTAGTCTATTCATAAACCTAACACAATACTCTATCGTCAACCAGAAGAAAAGTTTCAAAATGGAGGTTTACTTTGTAGGCCCGTGGGCTACACCAAACCCCAATACAACCGTCTGCCACCAGCATTAATGAAAGTCCCAAAAAGAAGACTCACTTTCAATATCTCTGAGCCAAGCGAAATCTCAATGGAATCATAAACGCAAGGCATATCAAAAGCTCCTTAACAAAGCTACTTCATTGAAGCTCTTTGAGCAACGTTAAACCAAAAGGGAATCGTCTAGTGAGAGCCAGAAAAAAATATTTGAAGGTTTATTTAAAGGCCCGTGAGACACGCCAATCCAGAGTAGAATTGTCTCTAGCATTATCAAAGAAAAAGTCCCAAAGTGACACTTGATTTAAAAGATATGTGGGCCTGACCGATCTGGAAAACATTCGGCTGACGCCACTCAAAAGAAAATTTCCAAAGAAAACCTTTATTTTATACCAAGGGTGGCTACGCGAAACTACAATTAAATCGTCTGCCGCCATCCAAAACTAATGTCCCATGAAATGCTATATTTTCTGTACTATTAGACCAAACATCACTGGAAGAGAATTACTTTTGGAGCCAGAAGAAGTGTCTGAAACTGATGCTTTACTTTGAAACCCTGAGGGCAACGCAAAACCCTATGGAAATCAAGTGGAGCTAGCTAGGATAAAAACGAAACTAAAACTTTGCTTAGAGACCCGTCGGCCAAGAAAAACCTCAATAGATTCGTTTACTGCTACCCAAAAAAGAGTTACAGGCTGAAGCTTTAATTTGTATCCTCCTGACCACGTCATTACCGAATGAAAAACTCTGACGACAGCCACAAATAACAGCCCAGACTGATGCTTTACTTTGTAACCTCGTAGGTCAAGCTAAACCGCAATAGACTTGGTTGCCGCGGCAGGAATACAAATAACAAACGAACACTTAACTTTGAATCCAGCATGGGTCACGGCAAACACGATTAATATCCTTTAAAGCCTGTCAGAAAAAAATTTCCTAACTGAATCTTTATTTTCAAACCCACTTGGCTACGCCAATCCCAAAAAGAATCGTCTGGCTTCAGAAAAAAGAAAGTCCAAATAATGAAAAAAAAAAAATTACTTTAAAGCCCCTCGGACTGTGTAAATTCCAAAGGCAATTATCTGCCGCCAAGGAGAAATGTCCGAAACTGAAACTGAATTTTGAAATTGTCCGGCTCTCTAGCAAATTCCCGTAAAATAATTTGTCGTCAACCAGAAAAAAAGCACAAAACTGAAGCTATACTTTGAAGCCCCATAGGCTGCGTAAGACCATAACAAAATCGTTTAACGAAAGCTAGAAAGAAAATACTGAAAACGAAAAGCTTTATTTAAAAGCCACTTCGGCCACGACAAACCCGAAGTGAATCATTTTCGGAACCACAATAAAAGTCCCACACTATAGGTAAATATCGAAACTCTCTTGTCCCCCGAAATACAAATATAATCATCTGAAGGCAACCTGAAGAAAAGTTCCGAGCTGAAGCTGTAATTTCAAGGCCCGTGGACTACGCCAAACTCAAATACAATACTCTGGCGTCAGCATTACCAAAGTCCCTCACAGAAACTTCATTTTGAGCTCCATGAACCAATCGGAAACACAAAAGATATACATCACGCAAACATTATTAAAGGTATAAGAATAAAACTTCAATCTGATGCTATTCACGCAACGGTAGCCGCAGTAGAGCTGTTCGACGCCAACCCCCCCCCCCCTCCCCCCCACACACACACAGACCAACACACGAAAAAATATAACTAAAGCTTTACTTTCAAGCCCTGTATATTAGGCCAAACCACAACAAAATCACCTTGCGCCGGAATAAATTTATATGTACGCTTCGCCAAAGCCCAATAGAATCACTGGCGAAAGACAGAAGAAAATTCTCAAAGGGAAGCTTTAATTGGAAGCCCTTTGTGCCATATAAATCATACGTGAGTCGTCTATCGACAGCTATAATAATAGTCACAAAGAAAAGCTTTACGTTGAAACCCCTTGAACCACGACAAACTCCAAGGGAAACGCCTGGACGATCCAGAACGAAACGTCCAAACTGAAGCTAAACTTTGATGCCCTAGAGCCTTCCTTTAAACCTAATAGAATAATCTATCGTTAATCAGAAAAAAATTAAACTGAAGCTTTACTTTGAAGAACCAGGGATACGCCGAGCTCCAATATAATAGTCTGCCGCCAATACCGAGAAAAGTCCCAAAAAGAAGCTTCACTTTTAATCTTTGTGAGCCAAGCCAAACCTCAACAGAATCCTAAACGCCAGCCAGATAAAAAGACCCTTACTAAAGTTATGCAATGAAGCCCTTTGGGCGCCGCTAAACCCAAAGGGAATCGTCTGGTTCAAGGCAGAAAAATAGATAAGTGAAGCCCTTTAGACCATGCCAATTCAGAGTAAAATTGTCTTTCGCAGGATCTGAAGAAAACCCAAAAACAATCGGCAGGCGCCATTCAAAAGAAAAGCTCCAAAGAGAACCATTACTTTAAACCAAGGTTGCCCATGCGAAACTATAGTAAAATCGTCTGTCGCCAACCATAACTAATGTCCCAAAGAAAAGCTTTTAATTTCAGTATTCGTGGACCACGCGAAACCCGAAGGAATTCATTTTTGGAGCGATAACAAGTTTTTGAACCTGATGCCTTACTATGAAATCCTGGAAGAATCGGAAAACGCTAAGCGAATCGTCTGGAACCACTTAGGAAAAAAGCAAACTGAAACTTTATTTGGAAACCCGTGGACCACGAAAAACCTCAACAGACTCGTCTATTACTAAATAGGAAAAAAAAATACAAACTGAATCGTTACTTTGCAGCCCCCTGGATCACGCCAAAACCCTCCGAAAAACACTGGCGCTAACCATAAATTGAATAGAAATACCAACGAAAGCTTGACTTTGAAGCCAGCATGGGCCACGTCAAACACGAATGGAATCCTCTGAGGCCAGTTAAAACAAATCTCCCAAACTGAAGCTTTACTTTCAAGCAATCCGGGCTAAGCCCGACCTCGATAAAATCGTCTGGCGCAGGCCTCACCGAAAGTCCCAAAAAGAAACTATATTTTGACTTCCCTTGGGCCACGCAAAACCACAAAATTGTCCAGCGACGGCCAAAAAAATTGTAAAAAAAAAAGAAAAGCTTTACTTTGAAGTCTTTCGGACCATGAAAAACCCAAAGGTAAACGTATCGCGGAAAAAGAACAAAAGTTCGAAGCAAACTAATTTTTGAAGGTCTCTGGTTCACTCCAAAATCCTAATAGGCTCATCAGTCGTGAATCAGAACAGAAGTCCAAACTGAAGCGTTAATTTGAAGCCCCTTCGGCTACGTATGACCATAATAGAATCATCCACCGAAAGCCAAAAATGAATAACGATGCTAAGAAGAAAAAGTTTTCTTTAAAGCCACTTGAACAAACTAGAAACCCCATGCGAAACGTTTTTGGAGCCAGAAGAAAAGTTCCAAATCAAAGCTAAACATTGGAGCCTTTTTGTCTACCCGAAATCCTAATAGAATCATCTGGCGGCAACCAGAAGAAGAGTCGCAAGCTGAAGCTTTACTTTGAAGGCCAGTGTGCTGCACGAAACCTTAATCTAATCCTCTGGCGTGAGCGTTAAGAAAATTTCAACAAACACAAGTTTCATTTTGAATTTTCATCAATCAAGCGGAAAACCAAAAAGAAACATGTGGCGCAAGGAAAATTTAAATTCAATGACAAAACTCTACTTTGAAGCCCTTTACACAACGGAAAATCCCAAGTGAAGTGTTTACCGAAAGCAAAAAAAAAAAAAAAGAAGATAATCTGAGGCTTTATATTTAAGCCCAGTATATGAGGCTAAACAACAATATAATATTCTTGTGCCGGAAAAAATGATATTAAGAGTGTGAATCGTGACTTTCAAAACACCGCGGGACAAATAAAAAAAATTAATAAAATCATCTGACGCCGGCGACAACAAAACCCACAAACATAAGCCTTTTTTTCAACCTATTCAGGCTACGCGAAAGCTCAGTACAATCGTTTCATGAAATACAGAACAAAATTTTTGAAAGGGAAGCTTTACTTTAAAGCCCCTCTGGCCATATTAAACCATAAGTGAGTCGTCTACAAAAAGGTACAACAATAGTCACTAAGAAAAGCTTTACTTTCAAGCCCATTGGGCCACGAGAGATTCCAAAGGAAACGTCTGTTGGAACCAAAACAAATGTCCCAAACTGAAGCTAAACTTTGAAGTTCTCTAGTTTATCACTAAACCTAACACAATACTCCATCGTCAACGAGAAGAAGAGTTCCAAAATGGAGGTTTACTTTGTAGGCCCATGGGCTACACCAAACCCCAATACAACGGTCTCCCACCAGCATTAATGAAAGTCCCAAAAAGAAGACTCACTTTCTATCTCTGTGAGCCAAGCGAAATCTCAATGGGATCATAAACGCAAGTCATATCAAAAGCCCCTTAACAAAGGTATGCATTGAAGCTCTTTGAGCAACGTTAAACCAAAAGGGAATCGTCTAGTGCAAGCCAGAAAAAAAAACATTTGAAGGTTTATTTAAAGGCCCGTGAGACACGCCAATCCATAGTAGCATTGTTTCTTGCATTATCAAAGAAATAGTCCCAAAGTGACACTTGATTTAAAAGATATGTGAGCCTGACCTATCTGGAAAACATTCGACTGACGCCTCAAAAGAAAAGTTCCAAAGAGAACCATCATTTTATACCAAGAGTGGCTACGCGAAACTACAATTAAATCGTCTGCCGCCAGCCAAAAAGAAATGTCCCAAAGAAATGCTTTATTTTCAGTACTCTTAGACCAAACATCACCGGAAGAGAATTATTTTTGGAGCCAGAACAAGTGTCTGAAACTGATGCGTTACTTTGAATCCCTGAGGGCATGCAAAACCTTAAGGGAATCAAGTGGAGCCAGCTACGATAAAAACGAAACTAAATCTTTGCTTGGAAACTCGTCGGCCAAGAAAAACCTCAAAAGAATCGTCTACTGCTACCCAAAAAAGAGTTCCAGGCTGAAGCTTTAATTTGTATCCTCCTAACCACGTTATTACCCAACGAAAAACTCTGACGCCAGCCACACATAACAGCCCAAACTGATGTTTTACTTTGTAACCTCGTAGGTCAAGCTAAACCGCAATAGAATTGGTTGCCGCGGCGAAAATACAAATAACAAACGAACGCTTAACTTTGAATCCAGCATGGGCCACGGCAAACACAAGCAATATCTTCTGAAGACTGTCAGAACAAAATTTCCTAACTGAAGCTTTACACTCAAGCCCACTGGGCTACACCAATCCCAAAGAGAATCGTCTGGCTTCAGACAAAAACAAAGTCCCAATAATGAAAAAAGAACTTACTTTGAAGCCCCTTGGCCTGCGAAAATTCCAAAGGCAATCGTCTGGCACCAAGAAGAAAGGTCCGAAACTGAAACTAAATTTTGAAATTGTCCGGCTCTCAAGCAAATCCTCGTAAAATAATTTGTCGTCAACCAGAAGAAAAGTACAAAACTGAAGCTATACTTTGAAGCCCCACAGGCTGCGTAAGACAATAATAAAATCGTCTAGCGAAAGCTAGAAAAAAAATGCTGAAAACGAAAAGGTTTATTTAAAAGCCACTTCGGTCACGACAAACAAGAAGTGAATCGTTTTCGGAGCCAGAATAAAAGTCCCACATTATAGGTAAATATCGAAACTCTCTTGTCCCCCTGAAATACAAATATAATCATCTTAAGGCAACCTGAAGAAAAGTCTCGAGCTGAAGCTATAATTTCAAGGCCCGTGGACTACGCCAAACTCAAATACAATACTCTGGCGTCAGCATTAGCAAAAGTTCCTTACAAAAACTTCATTTTGAGCTCCATGAACCAATCGGAAACACAAAAGATATATATCACGCAAACAGGATTAAAAGTCCGAGAATAAAGCTTCAATATGATGCTCTTCACGCAACGGAAAGCCCCAGATGAGCTGTTTGACGCCAAACCCCCTCCTCCACACACACACACACACACACACACACACACACACACACACACAGACCCACGCACGAAAAAATATAACGAAAGCTTTACTTTCAAGCCCTGTATATTACGCCAAACCACAACAAAATCATCTTGCGACGGAAAAAAATTATATGTGCTCTTAGCCAGAGGCCAATAGAATCACTGCCAAAAGACAGAAGAAAATTCTCAAAGGGAAGCTTGTAAATCATACGTGAGTCGTCTATCGACAGCTATAATAATAGTCACAAAGGAAAGCTTTATGTTGAAGACCCTTCAACCACGACAAACTCCAAGGGAAATGCCTGGAGGATCCAAAAAGAGGCTTCACTTTTAATCTTTATGAGCCAAGCCAAACCTCAATAGAATCAAACGCTAGATAAAAAGGCCCTTAGTAAAGCCATTCATTGAAGCCCTTTAGGCACCGCTAAACCCAAAGGGAATCGTCTGGTTCAAGGCAGAAAAAAAGATAAGTGAAGCATTACTTTGGGGCTCTTTAGACCATGCCAATTCAGAGTAAAATCGTCTCTCGCAGGATCTGAAGAAAACTCCAAAACAATCGGCTGGCGCCATTCAAAAGAAAAGCTCCAAAGAGAACCATTACTTTAAACCAAGGGTGCCTATGCGAAATCATAGTAAAATCGTCTGTCGCCAACCAAAACTAATGTCCCAAAGAAAAGCTTTAATTTCGGTACTCTTGGACCACGCGAAACCCGAAGGAATTCATTTTTGGAGCGAGAACAAGTGTTGGAAACTGATGCCTTACTATGAAACCCTGGAGGAATCGGAAAATGCTAAGCGAATCGGCTGGAGTCAGTTAGGAAAAAAGCAAACTGAAACTTTATTTGGAAACCCGCGGACCACGAAAAACCTCAACAGATTCGTCTATTACTAAATAGAAAAAAAAAAAAAAACTGAATCGTTACTCTGCAGGCCCCTGGATCACGCCAAAACCCTCCGAAAAAAATTGGCGCCAACCACAAAAAATATCCCAAACAGATGCTTTACTTTGAAACGCCGTAATTCACGCTAAACCACAAGAGAATCGTTTTTAGCGGCCTTGAGGAGAAGTACCAACGAAAGCTTGACTTTGAAGCCAGCATGAGCCACGTCAAACACGAATGAAATCCTCTGAGGCCAGTTAAAACAAAACTCCCAAACTGAAGCTTTACTTTCAAGCCCTCCGGGATATGCCCGACCTCGATAAAATTGTCTGGCGCAAGCCTCTTCGAAAGTCCCAAGGAGAAACTATATTTTGACTACCCTTAGGCCACGCAAAACCTCAAAATTGTCCAGCGACAGCCACAAAAATTGTAAAAAAAGAAAAGCTTTACTTTGAAGTCTTTTGGACCATGAAAAGCCCAAAGGTAAACGTATCTCGGTAAAGAACAAAAGTTCGAAGCAAACTAATTTTTGAAGCTCTCTAGTTTACTCCAGAATCTTAGTAGATTCATCAGTCATGAATCAGAACAGAAGACCAAAACTGAAGCGTTAATTTGAAGCCCCTTCGCCTACATATGACCATAATGGAATCGTCCACCGAAAGCCAAACAAAAAAAAAATGCTAAAAAGAAAAAGTTTTCTTTAAAGACACTTGAACTAGAACAAACACCATGTGAAACTTTTTGGAAACAGAAGAAAGTTCCAAATTAAAGCTAAATATTGAAGTTTTATTGTCTACCCGAAATCCTAATAGAATCATCTGGCGTCAACCAGAAAAAGAGTCGCAAGCTGAAACTTTACTTTGAAGGCCCGTGTGCTATACGAAACCTTAATATAATCCTCTGGCATGAGCGTTAACAAAATTTCACCAAACGCAAGTTTCATTTTGAAAATTCTTGAATCAAGCGGAAAATCAAAAGAAACATGTGGCGCAAGGAAAATTTAAATTCAATTGCAAAACTCTACTCTGAAGCCCTTTACGCAACGGAGAATCCCAAGTGAAGTGTTTACCGCCCGAAAAAAATGATATTAACAGTGTGAATCGTGATTTTGAAAACACCACGTTATAAGTCAAAAAATAATAAAATCATCTGACGCCGGCGACAACAAAACCCACAAACATAAGCCTTTTTTCTTCATGCTATTCAGGCTACGCGAAAGCTCAGTACAATCATTTGCTGAAACACAGTACAAAATTTTTAAATGGAAGCTTTAATTTAAAGCCCCTCTTGTCATATTAAGCCATAAGTTAATCGTCTACTAACAGGTACATCAATAGTCACAAAGAAAAGCTTTACATTAAAGCTCATTGGGCCACGAGAGATTCCAAGGGAACCGTCTGTTGGAACCAAAACAAAAGTCCCAAACTGAAGCTAAGCATTGAAGTTCTCTAGTCTACCCCTAAACCTAAGACAACACTCTATCGTCAACCAGAAGAAAAGTTCCATAATGAAGCTTTACTTTGTAGACCCATGTGCTACACCAAACCCCAATACAACCGTCTGCCACCAGCATTAATGAAAGTCCCAAAAAGTTGACTCACTTTCAATATCTGTGAGCCAAGCGAAATCTCAATTGATTCATAAATGCAAGGCATATCAAAAGCCCTTAACAAAGCTATGCATTGAAGCCCTTTGGGAAACGTTAAACCAAAAGGGAATCTTCTAGTGCAAGCCAGAAAAAAACATTTGAAGGTTTATTTAAAGGCCCGTGAGACACGCCAATCCAAAGTAGAATTGTCTCTCGGATTATCAAAGAAAAAGTCCCAAAGTGACACTTGATTTAAAAGATATGTGGGCCTGACCGATCTGGAAAACATTCGGCTGACGCCACTCAAAAGAAAAGTTCCAAAGAGAACCATTATTTTATACCAATGGTGGCTACGCGAAACTACAACTAAATCGTCTGCCGCCAGCCAAAAGTAGTGTTCCAAAAAAATGCTTTATTATTAGACCAAACATCACTGGAAGAGAATTGTTTTTGGAG
This sequence comes from Panulirus ornatus, assembly GCF_036320965.1. Lineage (NCBI taxonomy): Eukaryota > Metazoa > Arthropoda > Malacostraca > Decapoda > Palinuridae > Panulirus > Panulirus ornatus. Next base: position 22,503,874 of record NC_092243.1, on the reverse strand, counting down.
CCAGAAGAAGTGTCTGAAACTGATGCTTTACTTTGAAACCCTGAGGGCAACGCAAAACCCTAAGGGAATCAAGTAGAGGCAGCTAGGATAAAAACGAAACTAAAACTTTGCTTTGAAACCCGTGGGCCAAGAAAAACCCCAATAGATTCGTCTACTGCTACCCAAAAAATAATTACAGGCTGACCCTTCAATTGTATCCTCCTGTCCACGTCATTACCCAATGAAGAACTGACGCCAGCCATAAATAACAGCCCAAACTGATGCTTTACTTTGTAACCTCGTAGGTCAAGCTAAACCGCAATAGACTTGGTTGCCGCGGCAGGAATACAAATAACAAACGATCGCTTAGCTTTGAATCCAGCATCGGCCACGGCAAACACGAATATCCTCTGAAGCCTGTCAGAACAAAATTTCCTAACTGAATCTTTACTTTCAAGCCCACTGTGCTGCGCCAATCTCAATAGAATCGTCTGGCTCCAGTCAAAATCAAAGTCCCAAAGGGAAACTTTATTCTGAAAACACTTGGGTCCTCGGAAAACCACAATAGAACTCTCTAGGGAAAGTAGAAAAAAGAATAATGAAAAAAAACTACTTTGAAGCCCCTTGGACTGCGAAAATTCCAAAGGCAATCGTCTGGAACCAAGAAGAAAAGTCCGAGACTGAAACTAAATTTTGAAACTCTGCGTCTCACTCCAAAATCCTTATGAAATAATATTTCGTCAACCAGAACAAAAGTAGAAAACTAAAGCTTTATTTTGAAGCCCTTATCCTACGTAAGACCATGATAAAATCTTCTAGCGAAAGCTAGAAAAGAAAGTATACTGAAAACGAAAAGCTTTACTTAAAAGCCATTTCGGCCACGACAAACCCCATGCGAATCGTTCTCGGATCCTGAGCAAAAGTCCCATACTATAGGTAAATACTGAAGCTCTCTTGTAAACCCGAAATCCAAACATAATCATATGACGGCAACCTGAAGAAAAGTCCCAAGTTAAAGCTTTACTTTCAAGGCCCACGGACTAGGCCAAAACCTAATACAATCCTCTTGCATCAGCGTTAACAAAAGTCCCACATAGAAGCTTCATTTTGAGCTTCATGAACAATCGGAAACACAAATGAAATATATCGCGCAAACATGACTAAAAGTGTAAGAATAAAGCTTTAATTTGAAACCATTTACGCAATGGAAAGCCCCAGCTGCAGCGTTAGACGCTTACCCCGGTTGACAAACATGCACACACACACAAAAGAGAAAAAACTGAAGCTTTACTTTCAAGCTCTGTATATTGCGCCAAACCACAACAGAATCATTTAGCAATTTGAAGCATTGCTTTCACGCCACCATGGGCCAAGTTGAAAACCAATAATGTCGTCTGATGCTAGCGAGAACAAAACCCCCAAACTTAAGCTTTTTTCAAGTTGTCTCTGCTACACCAAAGCCCAATACAATCACCTGGCGAAAGACATAAGAAAATCCCCTAAGGGAAGTTTACGTTGAACCCCTCTGGGCCATGTAAAACCATACCTGAATCGTCTACTGGCAGCTACAACAATAGTCACAAAGAAATGCTTTACTTTGAAGCCCTTGGACCACGACACATTCCAAGGGAAACGCTTGGAGGATGCAGGACTAAACGTCGAAACTGATGCTCAACTTTGATGATCTCTAGTCTATCTCTAAACCTAATGGAATAGTCTATCGTCAATCAGAAGAAAAGTTTTAAAACAAAGCCTTACTTGAAGAACCTGGGCTACGCCAAGCTCTAATATAATCGTCTGCCGACAGCATTGAGAAAAATCCCTAAAAGAAGCTTCACTTTTAATATCTGTAGGCCAAGCCAAACCTCAATAGGATCATAAACGCAGGCCAGATATAAAGACCCTTACGAAAGCCACACGATAAAGCCCTTTAGGCATCACTAAACATAAAGGGAATCGTCTGGTGCAAGCCAGAAGAAAAGATAAGTGAAGCTAGACTTTGAGGCCCCGTATGTCATGCCAATTCAGAGTAGAATCGTCTCTTACAGGATCAGAAGAAAACTCCCAAAGTGGCACTTCAGTTAAAAGACCTATGGGTCTCGCCAAACTTTATTACAAACGGCTGGTGCCACTCAAAAGAAATTGTTAAAAGAGAACCATTAGTTTAAACCAAGGGTGGCCATGAGAAACCTCAATAATATTGTTTGCCGCCAGACAAAACTAATGTCCCAAAGAAAAGCTTTAATTTCAGTTCACGTGGACCACGCCAAACCCGAATGGATTCATTTTCGGAGCGAGAACAGGTGTTTCAAATTGATGCCTTACTATGATGTCCTGGAGGCATCGGAAAAACCTAAGGGAATTGGTTGGAGCCACTTAGGAAAAAAGGAAGCTGAAGCTTTTCTTTGCAAACCCGTGGACCGCGAAAATCCGCAACTGATTCGTCTTTCTAAACAGAAAAAAATTACAAACTAAAGCTGTACTTTTCAGCCCCCTGTGCCACGCCAAAACCCAATGAAAGAATCTGACGCCAGCCACAAAAAATAGCCCAAATAGATGCTTAACTTTGAAACCCCGTAATTCATGCTAAAATATAATAGAATCGTTTACAGCAGCTTGAATCGAAGTACCGACCAAAGCTTAACTTTGAAGAGAGCATTGGCCACGTCAAACACGAATAACATCCTCTGACGCCATTTAAACCAAAATTCCCAAACTGAAGCTTTACTTTCAAGCACTCGGGCTACGCCTAACATCAATAGAATCGTCAAGCGCCAGCCACACCAAGAAAGAAACTTTATTTTGAAGTCCCTTGGGCCATGCAAAACCACAATAGAATTGTCAAGCGACATACACAAAAATAGTAAAAGAAAGCTTTTACTTTGAGGCCCTTAAGACCATGAAAAACCCAAAGGCTTGACTTTGAAGCCACCATAGGCCAAGAAGACAACAAATGATATCGTCTGACGCTGGACAGGATAAAACATCCAAATATAAACTTTTTCTCAAGCTTTCTATGCTACACCAAAGCCGAATATGATTATATGATTAAATACAAAATGAAATTTCCAGAGGGAAGCTTAACTTTACTTTTTACAGTCGTTTGCCAATAGCATTAAGAAAGATCCAAAAAGAAGACTCACTTTCGATCACTGTGAGCCAAGGCAAACCTCAATGGAATCACAAGCGAAAGCCAGATTAAAAGTCCCATACCATAGCTATCCATTGGAATCCTTTGGGCAACGTTAAACCCCAAGGAAATCGTCTGGTGCAAGCTAGAAAAAATTAATTAGTGAAGGTTTACTTTGAAGGACCGTGGGCCACGTCATTCCAGAGTAGAATAGACTCTTGCAGGATCAGAAGAAAACTCCTAAATTGAAACTTTACTTAAAAGCCCTGTGGGCCTCGCCAATTTCCAAAACAGACGGCTGGCGCCCCTCAAAAAAAAGTTCCAAAGAGAACCAATATTCTATACCAAGGGTGACCACGCGAATCCAAAACTAAATCGCCTGCCGACATCCAAAAGAAATGTCCCAAAAGAAAAAGATTTAATTTCAGTACTCGTAGACCAAACGAAACACGAGGGAAATCATTTTTGGAGCCAGAACAAGTGTCTCAAACTGATGCTTTACTTTGAAGCCCTGAGGGCAACACAAAAGCCAAAGGGAATCGGCTGGAGTCAGTTAGGAAAAAAGCAAACTGAAACTATTCTTGGAAACCCGTGGCCTACGAAAAGCCTCAACAGATTCGTCAACTAAAAACCAGAAAAAAGTTACAAACTGAATCTTTAATTTGCAACCCCCTGGACCACGTCAAAAAAAAATCAATAATAAACTCTGACGCCAGCCACAAAAAATAGCCCAAACTGGTGCTATACTTTGAAAACTCGCAATTTACGCTAATGCACACCAGAATCGTTTACCGCGGCATTAATAGAGGTACCGAACTAAAGCTTAACTTTGAAGCCTGCATGGGCCACGTCAAACACGAATAACATCCTCTAACGCCAGTTAAAACAAAATTCCCAAATTGAAGCTCTATTTTCAACCCCTCCGCGCTGCACCAAACCTCACTAGAATCGTCTAGCGCCAGCCAAACCATGAATCCCAAAGAGAAGCTTTATTTTGAAGTTCATTGCGCCACAAAAAACCACAATAGAATTGTCTAGCAACAGCCACAAAAATAGTAAAAAAAAAACTCTGCTGTGAAGGATTTTGGGCGTAGCTAGAAAATACTTCGAAACAGAAATTGATCCAAATATATTCATCTGTCGTCACTCAGAACATAAGTCCAAAACTGACGCTTTACTTTGAAGCCCCTTGGGCTACGCAAGACTACAATAGAATCGTCTAGCGGAAGGCAAAGCAAAAAGAGAAGAAAACATAACAATGAACAGGAAAAGCTTATCTTTAAAACCACTTGGGCCACGATTAACCACATGCGAAACGTTTTCAGAGCCAGAACAAAAGTTCCAAATTAAAGTTAAACATTGAGTCTCTCTTGGCCACCCGAAATCCAAGTAGAATCATCTGATGGCAACCAGGAGAAAATTCCGAAGCTGAAGCTTTACTTTGAAGGCCCTTTACTAAGCCAAACCCTAATATATTACTCTGGCACAAGGATTAACGAAAGTCCCACACAGAAGTCTCATTATGTAGCTTCATGAATAAAGCGGAAATCCAAAATAAACATATGGCGCTAACAAGATTAAAAATAAAAGATTAAAGGCTTACTTGGAAGCCCTTTACGCGGCAGGAAACCCAATGTAGAGCGTTTAACACCAGAAAAAAAAGGTCTACTTTCAAGCTCAGTATATGACGCCAAACCAAAGTAGAATCATCTTTCGCCGGATAAAATGATATCAGCAATCTGAAACCCGATTTTGAAGTTACCAAGGGCGAAGTTGATAACCAACAAAATCGTCTAATGCTAGGTAGAACAAAAAGCTCAAATATAAGCTTTTTCTCAAGCTATCTTTGCAACTGCAAAGGCCAATATGATTAAAAACAGAACAGAATTTTCAAGTGCAAGCCTTATTTGAAGCCCATGCAAAACAATAAGTGAATCGTCTAACGACATTCACAATAATAGTCGATAAGAAAAGATTTACGTTGAAGCCTCTTGGGCCACGACAAATCCTATGGGAAACATCTGTAGGATCTAGACCAATTGTACCGAACTAAAGCTAAACTTTGAAGCTCTCTAGTCTACCCATAAACTTAATACGATAATCTATCGTCACCCAGAGGAAAAGTTACAAACTGAAGCTTTACTTTGAAGGCCCGTGTGCCACGCCAAACCCCAATACAATCGCCTGCTGCCAGCATTATGAAAAGTTCCAGAAAGAAGGCTCACTTTCAATCTCTGTAACCCAAGCCAAACCTTCATGAAATCATAAGCTCAAGCCAGTTTAAAAGTCCCATACCGTAGCAACGTTAAACCCAAAGGAAATCGTCTGGTGTAAGACAGAAAAAAAGTAAGTGAAGGTTTACATTAAAGGTCCGTGTGCCACGCCATTCCAGAGTAGAATCGTCTCTTGCAGGATCAGAAGAAAACTCTCGAGCTAACACTTTGTTTATAAGCCCTGTGGGCCTCTCTAACCTCCAAAACAATCGTCTGGCGCCACTCAAAATAAAAGTTCTAAAGACAACCATTAATTTCTACCTAGGGTGACCACGCGAAACCACAATCAAATCGTCTACCGCTAGCCAAAACTAAGGTCCCAAAGAAAAGCTTTATTGTCAGTAATCGTAGACAAATGAAACCGAAGAGAATCATTTTTGGAGCCAGAATAAGTGTCTCAAACTGATGCTTTAATTTAAAGCCCTGAGGGCAGCACAAAAGCCTAAGGGAATCGGCTTTAGCCAGTTAGGAAGCCTGCATAGGCTACATCAAATACGAATAAGATCCTCTGACGCCAGTTAAAACAAAATCTATGAACTGAAGCTTTACTTTCAAGCCCTCCGCGCGGCGCCAAACCACACTAAATCGTCTCATGCCAGCCACACCATAAGTCTTAAAGGAAAGCTTAATTTTGAAGTTCCTTGGGCCGCACAAAACCAAAACAGATTTGTCTAACAACTGCAACAAAAATATTTAAAAAAGTTTGTTTTGAAGCCCTTTGGGCAACAAAAAAAACCAAACTGATTCGTTTGGCTGAGCCAGAATAAAAGTCAGAAACAGAAACTAATTTTTGAAGCTCTCCGTTTCTCTTCCAAATCTTAATTCATTCATCTGTCGTCAATCGGAACATAAGTCCAAGACTTGAACTTTACTTTGAAACCCCTTGGGCTATGTAAGACCAGAATAGAATCGTATAGCGGAAGCCAAAAAAAAAAAGTGAAAAGAAAGGATTTCTTTTTTTCTAAAGCCGCTTAGACCACGACAAACCACATGCAAAAGTTTTCGGAGCCAGAACAAAAGTTCGCAAATAAAGATTAATATTGAAGCTCTCTTTTCCACCCCAAATCGTAATAAAACCATCTGACGGGAACCATAAGAAAAGTCAAAAGCTGATGCTTTACTTTGAAGGCCTATCATTACACCAAACCCTAATATAATCGTCTGGCGGAAGCGTTAACAAAAGTCCCACACTGAAGTTTCAACTTGAAGCTTCATGAACAAAGCGGAAAGCCAAGATAACGATATGGCGCAAATATAATCAAAAGTTGAAGAATAAAGATTTACTTTAAAGCTCTTTACGAGACGGAAACCCCACTGTGGAACTACTGACGCAGGCCAAAAACAGAACAATAAAAAAAAGAAAAAAGAAAAAAACTGAAGCTTTGTTATCAAGCCCAGTTTATAACTCCAAACCATAATAGAATCATCTTTTGCCGAATAGAATAATATTAACAATCTGAGGACTGACTTTGAAGCCAGCATAGGCCAAGTCGATAGCCAACGAAATCATCTGACGCTGGCTACGATATGGCATCCAAACATAAGCTTTTTCTCAAGCTATCTTGGCTACGCCTTAGCCCAATATAATTATTTGAATAAATACAGAAAAAAAATCCATTGGGAACCTATACTTTGAAGCCCCTTGGGCCCTGTAAAACCACAAGTGAATCGTCTAACGACAGCCACAACAATAGTCACAATGAATCCCTATGGAAACGTCTGTAGGATCGAGAACAAATGTCCCAGAATGAAGCTAAATTTTGAAGCTCTCTAGTCTACCCGTAAACTTAATAGAATAAATCTACATCAACGAAAAGAAAAGTTCCGCACTGAAAATTTGTTTTGAAGTCCCGTGGGCTACGCCATACCCCAATACAATTGTCTGATGCCAGCATTAGAAAAGTCCCAAAAAGGAGACTCTCTTTCAATCTCTGTGAGCCTAGCCAAAACTCAGTAGAATATTAAGCAAAAGCAAGATTATAAGTCCCATACCATAGCTATGCATTGGAACCCTTTGGGCAACGTTAAACCACAAGGTAGCCATCTGGTGCATGCCAGAAAAAAATAGTGAAGCTTTACTTTGAAGGCCCGTGGATCACGCCCTTCCAGAGTAGAATAGTCTTTTGTTGAATCAGAATAAAACTCCTAGTGTGACACTTTACTTAACAGCAATATTGGCCTCGCCAATCTCCAAAACAATCAGCTGGCGCCACTCAAAAGAGAAGTTCCAAAGAAAAATAACAATTTATACCAAGGGTGGCCACGTGAATCCAAAACTAAATCTCCTGCCGCCATTCGCAGGAAATGTCCCAAAGAAAAGCTTTAATTTCAGTACTCATAGACTAAACGAAACCCGAGGGCAGTCATTTTTGGAGACAGATCAATTGTCTGAAACTGATGGTATACTTTGAGGCCCTACGGGCAACGCAAAAGCCTAAGGGAGTCAGCTGGAGCCAGTTAGGAAAAATACAAATTCAAACTATACTTAGAAACCCGTGGGCTGCGAAAAACCTGAACAGATTCGTCTACTACTAACATTAAGAAAAGTTACAAACTAAGCTTTAATTTGCAACCTCGTGGACCTCGTCAAAAACCCAATTAAAATCTTTGACGCCAGATACATCAAATACCCCAACCTGGTGCTTTACTTTCAAACTTCGCAATTCACGCCAATCCACAATAGGATCATTTACCGCGTCATGAATAGAAGTACTAAACGAAAGCTTTACTTTGAAGCCTGCCTGGGCCACGTCAAACACGAAAAACATCGTCTGACGCTAGTTGAAACAAAATTCATAAGCTGAATCTTCACTTTCAAGCCTTCTCCGCTGCGCCAAACCAATAGTCTCGTGCAAGCCACACCCTAAGTCCCAAAGAGAAGCTTTACTTTGAATTTTTTTGGGCCACAAAAAATCCATGATAGAATTGTCTAGCAACACTAACAAAAATAGTAAAAAAAAAAAAAAAGCTCTGTTTTGAAGCCTTTTGGACCACGAAAAACCCAGAACAAAAGTCCGAAACAGCAACTAATTTTCGAAGCTCTCACAAATCGTAATACATTTATATGTCGTCAATTACAACAAAACTCCAATACTGACGTTTTACTTTGAAGCCATTTGGGCTAGGTAAGAACAGAATAGAATCGTCTAGCGGAAGCCCCCTCTCCCCCAAAAAATAGCGAAAATGAAAGGCTTTTTTAAAGCCACTTGGACCATGACAAACCACATTCGAATCTTTTTTCGGAGCCAGAACAAAAGTTCGAAATGAAAGCTTAATATTGAAGCGCTCTTGTCCACTGGAAATCCTAATAAGATCATCTGACGGCAACCAGAAGAAAAGTCCGCGCTCTTGTCCACTCGAAATCCTAATAAGATCAGCTGACGGCAACCAGAAGAAAAGTCCCAAGCTGAAGGTTTACTATGAACTTTACTTAATGTTTGTAACATTAAGAAAAGTTACAAACTAAGCTTTAATTTGCAACCTCCTGGACCTCGTCAAAAACCCAATTAAAATCTTTGACGCCAGATACATCAAATATCCCAACCTGGTGCTTTACTTTCAAACTTCGCAATTCACGCTAATCCACAATAGGATCATTTACCGCGTCATGAATAGAAGTACTAAACGAAAGCTTTACTTTGAAGCCTGCCTGGGCCACGTCAAACACGAAAAACATCGTCTGACGCCAGTTGAAACAAAATTCATAAGCTGAATCTTCACTTTCAAGCCTTCTCCGCTGCGCCAAACCAATAGTCTCGTGCAAGCCACACCCTAAGTCCCAAAGAGAAGCTTTACTTTGAATTTTTTTGGGCCACAAAAAATCCATGATAGAATTGTCTAGCAACACTAACAAAAATAGTAAAAAAAAAAAAAAAGCTCTGTTTTGAAGCCTTTTGGACCACGAAAAACCCAGAACAAAAGTCCAAAACAGCAACTAATTTTCGAAGCTCTCACAAATCGTAATACATTTATATGTCGTCAATTACAACAAAACTCCAATACTGACGTTTTACTTTGAAGCCATTTGGGCTAGGTAAGAACAGAATAGAATCGTCTAGCGGAAGCCCCCTCTCCCCCAAAAAATAGCGAAAATGAAAGGCTTTTTTAAAGCCACTTGGACCATGACAAACCACATTCGAATCTTTTTTCGGAGCGAGAACAAAAGTTCGAAATGAAAGCTTAATATTGAAGCGCTCTTGTCCACTGGAAATCCTAATAAGATCATCTGACGGCAACCAGAAGAAAAGTCCGCGCTCTTGTCCACTCGAAATCCTAATAAGATCAGCTGACGGCAACCAGAAGAAAAGTCCCAAGCTGAAGGTTTACTATGAAGGCATTTTACTACACCAAACCCTGAAATATTCGTCTGGTGCAGGCGTTAGCAGAAGTTAACAGAAGTTTCATTTTGAAGCTTCATGAACAAAGCGGAAAGCCAAAATAAAGATATACCGCATACATGATTAAAAGTCCAAGAATAAAGCTTTTCCTTGAAGCCCTTTACGAGATGGTAACTGTAATATGGAGCATCTGACGCCAGCCAAAAAAAAAAATGAAGCTCTACCATCAAGCCCAACATGTATCGCCTAACCACAAAAGAATCATCTGTCGTCGGAGAAAAATAGTATCAACAATCTGAGGCCTGACTTTGAAGCCACCATGGGCTAAGTCGATAACCAATGAAATCGTCTGACGCTGGCCGAAATAAGACATCCAAGCATATGCTTTTTCTAAAGCTATCTGGGCTACGCCAAAGCCCAATGTAATTATTTGATGAAATACAGAATAAAATTTTTAGAGGGAAGCTTTAATTTGAAGCCCCTTGTACCCTGTAAAACCTAAGTGAATCGTCTAACGACAGCCACAACAATAGTCACAAAAAAACTTTACTTTGAAGCCCCTTGCGCCACGACAGATCCCAAGGGAAACGTCTTTCAGATCCAGAAGAAATGTCCCAAGCTGAGGCTAAACTTTGAAGCTTTCTAGTCAACCATTAATTCTAATAGAAGAATCAATGATCAACCAGAAGAAACGTTCGAAACTGAAGCTTTACATTAAAGGCCCATGGGCTATGCCAAACCCAATACAATAATCTGCCGTCAGCATTAAGAAAAGTCCCAAAAATAAGACTCACTTTCAATCTCTGTGAGCGAAACCAAACCTCAATCGAATCATAAGCGCAAATAAAATTAAAAGCCCCATACCATAGCTATGCATTGCAACCCTTTGAACAACGTTAAACCCCAAGGCAATCGTCTGGTGCAAACCAGAAAAATAAAATAAAGTGAAGGTTTACTTTGAAGGCCCATAGGCCACGCCATTCCAAAGTAGAATCGTCTCTTGCAGAATGAAAAGAAAACTCCCGATGGGACACTTTGATTAAAAGCCCTGTTGGCCTCGCCAATCTCCAAAACAATAAGCTGTTGCCACTAAAAAGAAAAGTTCCAAAGAGAACCGATATCTTATACCAATGGTGGCCACGCAAATCCAAAACTAAATCTCCTGCCGCCATCCAAAAGACATGTCCCAAAGAAAAGATTTCATTTCAGTACTTGTAGACAATCGAAACCCGAGGGGAATGATTTTTGGAGTCAGATCAAGTGTCTAAAAATGATGGTTTACTTTGAAGCCCTAAGAGCAATACAAAAGCAATGGGAATTGGTTGGAGCGAGTTAGAAAAAAGGAAACAGAAACTATACTTGGAAAACCTTGGGCAACGAAAAACCTTAACATATTCGTCTACTACTAACCAGAAAAAAGTTACAAACTGAATCGCTAATTTGCAACCCCCTGGCCCACGTCAAAAAGGCAAGATAAAAACTCTGACGACAGCCACAAAAAATAACCCAAACTGGTGCTATCCTTTGAAAACCCGCAATTCACGCTAATACACACTAGAATCGTTTGTCGCGGTATGAATAGAAGTACCAAACTTAAGCTTAGCTTTGAAGCTTGCATGGGCCACGTCAAACGCGAATAACATCCTCTGACGCCAGTTGAAACAAAATTCCCAAATTGATGTTTTATTTTCAACCCCTCGGATTTGCACCAAACCACACTAGAATCGTCTAGCGCCAGCCAAAATATAAGTCCCAAAGAGAAGCTTTATTTTGAAGCTCATTACGCGCTACAAAACCACAATAGAATTGTCTAGAAACAGCAAAAAAAATAGTAAAAAGAAAAAAAATACTCTGTTTTGAAGCCCTTTGGTCCAAGAAAAAACAAAAGGGATTCGTCTGATGGAGGCAGACAATACTTCGAAACAGAAACTAAATCCGATTAAATTCATCTGTCGTCACTCAGAACATAAGTCCAAAAGTGATGGTTTACTTTGAAGCCATTGGGCTATGCAAGACTACAATAAAATCCTCTAGCGGAAGCCAAAAAAAAAAAAAAAAAAATATTGAAAAAGAAAAGCTTATCTTTAAAATCACTTGGACCACGACAAACCACATGCGAAACGCTTTTAGAGCCAGAACAAAAGTTTGAAATTAAAGATTGATATTGAAGCTCTCTTGTCCACCCGATATCCTAATAAAATCATCTGGCGTCAACCAGAAGAAAAGTTCTAAGCTAAATCTTTACTTTGAAGGCCTTTTACTACACCAAACCCTAATATAATCGTCTGGCGGAAGCGTTAACAAAAGTCCCACACAGATGTTTCTTTTTGAAACTTCATGAACAAAGCGGAAAGCCAAAATAAAGATATGGCTCAAACTAGATTAAAAGTCGAAGAATAGAGCATTACTTTGAAGCTCTTTACGACACGGAAACCCCAATGTGGAACAACTGACGCAAGCCAAAAGAAAGAAAAAGAAAAAAGAAAAACTGAAGCTCTGCTATCAAGCCCAGTATAAAACGCTAAACCATAATGGAATCATCTTTTGCCAGATGAAATAATATTTTCAATCTGAGGCCAGACTTTGAAGGCAGCATGGGCCAAGTCAATAGCAAATTAAATCATTTGACGCTGGTCAGAATAAAACATACAAACATAATTTTTTTCTCAAGTTATCTGGGCTACGCCAAAGCCCAATATGGTTATTTGACTAAATACAGAATAAAATTTTCAGAGGGAAGCTTTACTTTGAAGCCCCTTTTGCCCTGAGAACCATATGTCAATGGTCTAACGAGAGCCACAATAGTCACTAAGAAAAGCTTTACTTTGAAGCCCCTTGGGCCACAACAAATCTGAAGGGAAATATCCGAAAGATCCAGAACAAACGACTGAAACTGAAGCTAAATTTTGAAGCTGTCTTGTCTACCTCGAAACCTAATAGAATAATCTATCGTCAACCAAAAGAAAAATTCCAAACTGAAACTTTACTGCTAACCATAAAATAAGTTACAAACAGAAGCTTTAATTTGCAACCTCGTGGACTACGTCTAAAACCCAATTAAAAACTCTGACGCCAGCCACAAAAAATAGCCCAACCTGGTGCTTTAGTTTGAAACCCCGCAATTCACGCTAATCCACAATAGAATCGTTTACAGCGGCGTGAATAGAATTACCAAACGAAAGCTTAAATTTGAAGCTTGCATGGGCCACGTCAAACACGAAAAATGTCCCCTAACGCCACTTGAAACAAATTTCACAATATGAAGCTTTACTTTCAAGCCCTCTGCGCTGCACCAAACCACACTAGAATGGTTTCGTGCCAGCCACACCATAAGTCCCAAAGAGAAGCTTATTTTGAAGTTTTTTGGGCCACACAAAACTACAATGGAATTGTCTAGCAACAGCAAGAAAAATATTAAAAACAATCCCTGTTTAGAAGCACTGTGGGCCACAAAATCCCAAAGGGAATCGCGTGGCGGAACCAGAACAAAAGTCCGAAACACAAACTAAATCTTGAAGCTCTCATATTCTCTCCCAGATCGTAATACATTTATCTGCCGTCAATCACAACAAAAGTTCAATACTGACGCATTACTTTCAAGCCCCTTGAGCCAGGTAAGCCAAGAATAGAATCATTTAGCGGAAGCCCCCTCCCCCCCCTTCCAAAAGAAGAAAAATAGGAAAAAGAAAATAGTGAAAAGAAAAGCTTTTTTTTTTTAAAGCTACTTGGACCACGACAAACCACATGCGAAAAGTTGTCGGAGCCAGAACAGAAGTTCGAAATTAAAGCTTGATATTGAAGCTCTCTAGCCATTTGAAATCCTAATAATATCATGTGACGGCAACCAGAAGAAAAGTCCCAAGCTAAAGGCTAAAGTTTTACTTTGAAGGCAATCTGCTACAACAAACCCTGATATATTCGTCTGGCGCAAGCGTTAACAAAAGTTCCACACAGAAGTTTCATTTTGAAGCTTCATGAACAAAGCGGAAAGCCAAAATAAACATATGGCGCAAACAAGATTGAAAATCCAGGAATAAAGCTTTACTTTGAAGCCCTTTACGGGACAGAAACCAAAATGTGGAACGACTGCCGCAAGCCCCCCCCCCCCCCCCCAAAAAAAGGAAAACACTGAAGCTCTGCTATCAAGCCCAGTGTATAACGCCAAACCATAATAGAATCATCTTTTGCCGGATAAGATAGCATTAACAATCTGAGGCCTGACTTTGAAGCCAGCATGGGCCAATGAAAGCATCTGACGCTGGACAGAATAAAACATTCAAACATAAGCATTTTCTCAAGCTATCTGGGCTACGCCAAAGCCCAATGTAATTATTTGATTAAATACAAAATAAAATGTCCAGAGGGGAGCTTTTCTTTGAAGCCCCTTGGTCAATGTAAAACCATAAGTGAATCGTTTAACGACAGCCACAACAATAGTCACTAAGAAATATCTACTTTGATGCTCCTTGGGCCACGACAAATCCCTAGGGAAACGTCTGTAGGATCCAGAACAGATGTCCCAAACTGAAGGAGAATATTGAAGCCCTCTAGTTCATCCCAAAACCTAATAGAACAATCTATCGTCAGCGAAAACAAAAGTTCCAAACTGAGAATTTGCTTTGAAGGCCCCTGGGCTACGCCATACCCCAATACAATCGTCTGATGCCAGCATTAAGAAAAGTCCCTATAAGAAGACTCACTTTCAATCTCTGTGAGCTAAGCCAAACCTCAATTGAATCATAAGCGAAAGCCAGATTAAAAGTCCCATACCCTTTGGGCAACGTTAAACCACAAGGAAATCGTCTGGTGCAAAGAGGAAAAAAAAAATAGTGAAGGTTTACTTTGAAGGCCCGTGGGCAACTCCCTTCCAGAGTAGTCTCTCGTTGAATCAGAAGAAAACTCACAATACGGCACTTTACTTAACAGTAATGTGGGCCTCGCCAATCTCCAAAAATATCGGCTCGCGCCACTCAAAAGAAAAGTTCCAAAGAGAACCAGTGATTTATACTAAGGGTGGCCACGCGAATCCAAAACTAAATCGCCTGCTGCCACTCAAAAGAAATGTCCCAAAGAAAAGCTTTAATTTCAGTACTTGTAGACAAAACGAAACCCGAAGGGAATTATTTTTGGAGGCAGATCAAGTGTCTCAAACTGATGGTTTACTTTGAGGCCCTGAGGGAAGCGCAAAAGCATAAGGGAATCGGCTGCAGCCAGTTAGGAAAAAAAGCAAACTGAAACTCTACTTGGACACCCATGGGCTGCGAAAAACTTAAACAGATTCGTCTGCTACTAACCATGAAAAGAGTTACTAACTGAAGCTTTAATTTGCAACCCCCTGGACCACGTCAAAAACTCAATTAAGAACTCTGACGCCAGCCACAAAAAATAGCTCAACCTGGTGCTTTACTTTGAAACCCCGCAATTCACGCTAGTCCACAATATAATCGTATACCGCGGCATGAATAGAAGTACCAAACGAAAGCTTTATTTTGATCCTGCATGGGCCACGTCAAACACGAAAAGCATCTTCTGACGCCAGTTCGAACAAAATTCATAGATTAAAGCTTTACTTTCAATCCCTCTGCGCTGCGCTAAACCACACTAGAATAATCTCGTGCCATCCACACCATAAGTCCAAAAGAGAAGCTTTATTTTGAAGTTCCTTGGGACAAACAAAAGCGCAATGGAAATGTCTATGAACAGCAAGAAAAATAGTAAAAAAAAAGCACTGTTTTGAAGCCCTTTTGGCGACTAAAATCCCAAAGTGAATCATCTGGTGGAACCAGAACAAAAGTCCGAAACAGAAACTATTTTTCGAAGCTCTCAAATTCTCTCCCAAATCGTAAGACATTTATCTATCGTCTATCTCAAAAGAAGTCCAATCCCGACACTTTAATTTGAAAGGCCTTTAGGCTAGGTAAGACCAGAATAGAATCGTCTAGCGGAGGCCCCCCCCCCCAAAAAAAAAGAAAATAGTAATAAGAAAAGCTTTTTCTTTAAAGCCACTTGGACCACGATAAAGACATGTGAAACGTTTTCGGAGCCAGAACAAATGCTCAAAATTAAAGCTTAATATTGAAGCTCTCTTGTCCACTCGAAATCCTAATAAAACCATCTGACGGCAACCAGAAGAAAAGTCCCAAGCTGAAGTTTTACTTTGAAAGGATCTTACCACACCAAACCCTGATATATTCGTCTGGGGTAAGCGTTACAAAAAGTCCCACACGGAAGTTTCATTTTGAAGCCTCATGAACAAATCGGTAAGCCAAAATAAACATATGGCGCAAACAAGATTAATAGTCCAAGAATAAAGCTTTGCTTTGAAGCCCTTTCCGAGACGGAGACCTTAATATGGAGCGTCTGACGCCAGCCAAAGCAAAGAAATATAAAGAAAAATGAAGCTCTACTATCAAGCTAGTATATAACGCCAACCCACAAAAGAATCATCTTTCGCCGAAAAAAAAAATAGTATTAACAATCCGAGGCCTGACTTTGAAGGCACCTTGGACGAAGTCGATAACCAATGAAATCATCTGAAGCTGGCCAGAATAAAACATCCAAACATAAGCTTTTTCTCAAGCTATCTGGGCTACGCCAAGGCCGAATGTAATTCCTTGATAAGATATAGAATTAAATTTGAAGAAGGAAGCTTTACTTTGAAGTCCCTTGGATCAGTAAAACCATAAGTGAATCTTCTAACGATAGCAACAACATTAGTCACAAAAAATCTTTACATTGAGACCCCTTGGGCCACGACAAACCCCAAAGGAAACGTCTGTAAGATCCAGAACAAATGTCCCAAACTGAAGCTAGACTTTGAAACTCTCTAGTCACCCGTAAACCTAATAGAAGAATCTATCATCAACCAGAAGAAACGTTCCAGACTGAAGATTTACACTAAAGGCTCGTGGGCGACGCCAAAACCCAATACAATCGTCATCCGTTATTAAGAAAAGTCCCAAAAAGAAGACTCACTTTCAATCTCTGTGAGCCAAGCCAAACCTCAAGGAATCATAAGCGCAGGCAAGATTAAAAGCCCCATACCATAGCTCTCCATTGCAACCCTTTGGGCAACGTTAAACCCCAAGAAAATCGTCTGGTGCAAGCCAGAAAAATAAAAAAAAGTGAAGGTTTACTTTGAAGGCCCGCTGGCCACGGTATTCGAAAGTAGAATCATCCCTTGCAGAATGAGAAGAAAACTCGCAATGGGACACTTTAATTAAAAGCCCTGTGAGCCTCGCCAACCTCCAAAACAATAAACTGGTACCACTAAAAAGAAAAGTTCTAAAGAGAACCAACATTTTATACTAAGGGTGGCCACGCGAATTGAAAACTAAATCGCCTGCCGCCATCCAAAAGAAATGTCCCAAAGAAAAGATTTCATTTCAGTACTCGTCGACCAAACGAAACCTAAGGGGAATCATTTTTGGAGCCAGAACAAGTGTCTCAATATGATCATTTAATTTGAAGCCCTGAGAGCAACACAAGAGCCAAAGGAAATCGGCTGGAGCCAGTTAGGAAAAAGCAAACCGTGGGCAACGAAAAGCCTCAACATATCTGTCTACTTCTAACCAGAAAAAAGTTACAAACAAAAGCTTTAATTTGGAATCCCCAAACCACGTTAAAAAGCCAATGAAGAACTCCGACGCTATCCAAAACTAGCCCAAACTGGTGCTATACTTTGAAAACCCACATTTCACGCTAATACACACTAGAATCGTTTACCTCGGCATGAAAAGAAGTACCAAACTAAACCTTAACTTTGAAGCCTGCATGGGCCACGTCAAACACCAGTAACATCCTCTGACAGCAGTTAAAACAAATTTCCCAAACTGAAGCTTTATTTTCAACCCCTCCGCGCTGCACCATGTTTCACTAGAATCGTCTAGCACCAGCCAAAATATAATTCCAAAGAGAAGCTATATTTTGAAGTTAATTACTCCACACAAATTGTCTAGCAATATCCACAAAAATAGTTGGAAAAAAAGCTCTACCCTGAAGCCCTTTGGGCCACGAAAAACCCAAAAAGATTCGTCTGGCGGAGGCAAAAAATACTTCCAAACAGAAACTAAATCTTAATATATTCATCTGTCTTCAATCAGAGCATAAGTTCTAAAGTGACACTTTACTTTGTAGCCCCGTGGGTTAAACAAGACTACAATAGAATCATCTTGAGGAAGCCAGAACAAACAAAAAGAAAAAAAATAATGAAAAATAAAAGCTTATCTTGCAAACCACTTTTGACTAAGCACATGCGAAATATTTTTAGAGCCAGAACAAAAGTTCCAAATTAAAGCTTATCATTGAAGGTCCCTTGTCCACCCGAAATCCCAACAGAAACATCTAAAGGTAACCAGAAGAAAAGCCCCAAGATGAGGCTTTACTTTGAAGGCCAGTTGACTACACCAAACCGTAATATAATCGTCTGGCGCCAGCGTTAATAAAAGTCCTGCACGGAAGTTGTATTTTGAAGCTACTTGAACAAAGTGGTGATCCAAAATAAACATTTGGTGCAAACAAGATTAAAAGTCGAAGAATAAAGTATTTTGAAGCTCTTTACGCGACGAAAAATCCAATGTGGAGTGTTTGACGCCAGCAACAAAGGAAAAAAAACTGGAGCTTTACCTTCACGCCCAGTATTTCATTCCAAACCACAATATCGCCGGAGGAGATAACATTACGAAACTGAAGCCTGACTTTAAAGCCACCATGGGCCAAATAAAATCGTTTGACGATGGACAGAATAAAATACCCAAACATCAGTTTTCTTTCAAGGTAACGGCTAAAGCAAAGCCCAAAAGATCATTCAATGAAATACATAACAAAATTTCTAAAGGACCCTCTTTCTGTAGGATCCAGAACGAATGTCCCAAACTGAAGCTAAGCTTTGAAGCTCTTTTGTTTACCCCCAAACTTAATAGAATAAGTTATCTTGAACCAGAAGAAGTGTTCCAAACTTTACTTTGAAGGCCGGTGGGCTACGCCAAACCCCAGTACAATAGTCTGCCGTCACCATTAAAAAAGACCCAAAAAGAAGACTCACTTTCAATCTTTGTGAGCCAAACCAATCCTCAATGGAATCATAATTGCAAGCGAGATTAAAAGACCCATACCATAGCTATACATTGGAGCCCTTGGGGCAACGCTGAACCCCAAGGAAATCGTATGGTGCAAACCAGAAAAATATATATGTAAGGTTTACTTTGAAGGCCCGTTGGCCATGCCATTTCAAAGTAGAATCGTCTCTTGCAGGATCATAAGAAAACTCCCAAAGGGACACTTTATTTGAAAGTCGTATGGGCCTCGCCTATCTCCAAAACAATCGGCTGGCGTCACTCAAAAGAAAAGTTACAAAAGGAAAACATTATTTTATCAAGGGTGGCCACGCGAAACCACAATGAAATCGTCTGCCGTCAACCAAAACTAATGTCCCAAAGAAAAGCTTTAATTTCAGTATTCGTAGACCAAACGAAACCCGATGAGAATCATTTTTAGAGTCAGAATAAGTCTCTTAAACTGATGCTTGACTTTGAAGCCACGAGAGCAACGTAAAAGCCTAAGGAAATCAGTTGGAGGCAGTTGGAAAAAACAAACCCGGGGGCCACAATAATCCTCAACAGACATGTCTACAACTAACTAAAAAAAGAATTACAAACTGAAGCTTTAATTGGCAGCCCCTTGGACCAAGTCACTACCCAATGAAGAACTTGACGCAAGCCACAAGAAAAAAAAGCCCAGACTAGTGCTATACTTTGAAACCTTTTAATTTACGCTAAACCACAATAGAATCATTTACCGCGGCATGAATGGAAGTACCAAACTGAAGTTTAACTGTTGAAGGCTGCATGGGCCACGTCAAACACGAATAACATCCTCTAACTTCAGTCAAAAGAAAATTCCCGAGTTGAAGCTTTACTTTCAAATCCACCAGGTTACGCCAAATCTCACGAGAATCATCTCGCCCCAGCCACAACATAAGTCACAATGAGAAACTTTATTTTGAAATCCCTTCAGCCAAAAAAAAAACAATAGAATTGTCTATCAACACCCACAGAAATAGTAAAATAGAACTCTGCTTTGAAGCCCTTTGGGACACGAAAAAACCCAAAGGGATTCGTCTGGCGGAGCAAGTCTGCAACAGAAACTACTTTATGAAGCCCTCTAATTCACTCCAAAATGAAACTACATTCATTTCTCGTAACTCAGAATAAGAGTCTAAAACTGAAGCTTTACTTTGAAGTCCCTTAGGATACGTAAGATCACAATAGAATCGTCAAACGAAAGACAAAAAGAAAAAAGATACTGAAAAGAAAAGCTTTTCTTTAAAGCCACTTGGACCACGACAAACCACAAGTGAAACGTTTTCAGAGCCAGAAGAAAAGTTCCATATCAAAGCTTAACATTGAAGCTCTCTTGTCCACCCGAAAACCTAATAGAATCATCTGACGGCAACCAAAAGAAAAGACCCAAGCTGAAGCTTTACTTTGAACGTCCGTTGACTACACCAAACCCTAATATAATCGTCTTGCGCCAGCGTTAACAAAAGTCCCGAAAAGAAGTTACATTCTGAAGCTACAAAGCGGAGATGCAAAATAAACATTTGGCGCAAACAAGATTAAAAGCCGAAGAATAAAGTTGGACGGTGAAGCTCTCTGCGTGATGGAAAACCCAATGTGGAGAGTTTGACGCAAAAAAAAGAAGCGAAAATAAGAAAAGAAAAAACTGTAGCTCTACCTTGAAGCCCAGTATATTACGTTAAACCACAATAGAATTATCGTTCACGGGAAAAAAAACATTAGCAATCTGAGACCTGACTTTGAAGCCACCATGGGCCAAGTCGATAACCAAGAAAATCGTCTGACGCTGTCCAGAACAAAACATCTAAACATAAGCTTTTTCTTAAGCCATCTGGGCTAAACCAAAGCCCAAAAGATCATTTGATAAAATACATAAAATTTCCAGAGGGAAGCTTTACTTTGAAGTCCCTTGGAAACTGTAAAACCATAAATGACTCGTCTAAGGACAACCAAAATAATAATTAATAGAAGAAAACTTTACCTTGAACTCCTTAGGCCACGACAACTCCCAAAGGAAACGTCTGTTGGATCCAGAACAAGTGTCCCAAAATGAAGTTAAACTTTGAAGCTCTATTGTTTGCCCCTAAACTTAATTGAATAACCTATCGTCAACCAGAATAAAAGTACCAAACGGAAGCTTTACTTTGAAGGCCAGTGGGCTACGCCAAACCTCATTACAATCATCTGCCGTCAGCATGAAAAGAATCCCAAAAAGAAGACTCGTTTTCAATGTGTTTGAACCAAGCCAAACCTCAATGGAATCATAAGCGCAAGCCAGATATTATGCCCCCTACCATAGCCCTGCATTGGAATCCTTTGGGTAACGTTAAACACCAGGAAATCGCACAAGCCAGAAAAAAAAAAATAAGTGAAGGTCTACTTTGAAGGCCCGTGGGCCACCCCATTCGAAAGTAACATCTTCTCTTGCAGAATCAGAAGAAAATTCCCAAATGGACACTTTAATTAAAAGCCATGTTGGCCTTGCCAATCTCCAAAATAATCAGCTGGCGCAACTGAAAAGAAAAGTTCCAAAGAGAACCATTGTTTAACACCAATGATGGCCACGCGAAACCACAATTGAATCGTCTGCAGCGAGCCACAACTAATGTCCCAAAGAAAAGCTTTAATTTCAGTACTCTAAGATCAAGCGAAACCCGAGGGGAGTTATATTTGAAGTCAGAATACGTGTCTAAAACTGATGCTTTACTTGGAAGCCCTGAGGGCAACGTAAAAGCAAAAGGGAATCGGTTGAAGCTAGTTAAGAAAAAACTAACTGAAACTTTACTTGGAAACTCATGGGCCACGAAAAAACTCAAGCGATTCGTCTACAACTAACCAGAAAAAAGTTACAAACTGACTTTTTTATTTTGCAATCCTCCCCCCCTACTAATTCATTACCCAATAAAAACCTCTGAAACCAACCGCAAAAAATAGCCCCAAACTGGTGCTTTATTTTGAAATCTGCAATTCACGCTAAGCCACAATAGAATCGATTGCCGCGGCATAAATAGAAGTAACAAACTAAATCTTACCTTTTGAAGCCTACATGGGCCACGTCAAACACGAATAACATCCTCTGACTCCAGTTAAATGAAAATTCACAAACTGAAGCTTTGATTTCAAGCCTTCCAGCATACACCGAACATCACGAGAATTGTCTCGCCCCAGCCACGCCATAAGTCACAAAGCCAAGCTTTATTTTGAAATTCCTTGAGCCACACAAAACCAAAATAGAATAGTCTAGCAAAAGCAATTAAAATGGTCAAAAAAGCTCTCCTCTGAAGCCCTTTGGTCTACGAAAAACCCAAAGGGAAGAGTCTAGCGGAGCTAGAACAAAAGTCTGAAACAGAAACTAATTTTTGAAGCTCTACGATTCACTCCTCAATTCTAATACATTCACTTGTCGGCACCAAAACAAAAGTCCAAAACTGAAGCTTTACTTTGAAGCCTCTTCTCCATATTCATCTTCTAACTCCAGTTAAAAGAAAATTTCCAAACTGAAGCTTCTCTTTCAAGCCCTCCAGGTTACGCCAAACCTCGCGAGAATCGTCAAGTGCCAGCCACACTATAAGTCACAAAGAAAAGCTTTATTTTAAAGTTACTTGAGCCACAAAAAATAAAACACAATAGAATAGTGTAGGAAGAGCCACAAAAGTAGTAAAAAGCAATTCTGCTTTGAAACCCTTTGGGCAGCGAATAATCCAAAGGGAATCGTCTGGTGGAGCCAGAACAAAAGTCTGAAACAAAAAGTACTTTATAAACCTCTCCGATTTATATAAAAAAAAAATGTAGCTCTAAGTTGAAGCCCGCTATATTACGAAAACCACAATAGAATTATCTTTCGCGAGAAAAAACATCAATCTGACACCTGAATTTGAAGCCACCATGGGCCAAGCCGATAACCAATAAAATCGTCTGACGCAGTCCAGAACAAAACACTCATAATTAAGCTTTTTTTTTTTTCAAGCTATCTGCGCTACAGCAAAGCCTAAAAATTCATTTGTTAAAATACATAACAAAATTTCCAGAGGGAAGCTTTGCTTTGAAGCTACTTGGACACTTTAAAACCATAAATGAATTGTTTAACGATATCCAAAATAATAGTTACTAAGAAAGGCTTTATTTTGAACTCCTTAGGCCACGACAACTCTCAAGGGAAACGTCTGTTAGATCCAGAATGAATGCCCCAAACTGAAGCTAAACTTTGAAGCTCTCTTGTTCACCGCTAAACTTAACAGAATAATATATTGTCAACAAGAAGAAAAGTACCAAATTGAAGCTTTACTTTCAGGGCACGTGAGCTACGCCAAATCCCAATGAAATCGTCTACCGTCAGCATTAAGAAAAGTCCCAAAAAGAATACTTTTGAGCCAAGCCAAACCTCAAAGAAATCATAAGTTCAAGCCAAATTATAAGCCCTCTACCATAGCTCTGCATTGCAACCCTTTGGGCAACGTTAAACACCAAGGAAATAGTTAGGTGTAAACCAGAAAAAAAATAAGTGAAGGTTTCCTTTGAAGGCCCGTGGGTCACGCCATTCAAAAGTAACATCTTCTCTTGCAGAATTAGAAGAAAACTCCCAGAAGGACACTTTAATTAAAAGCCCTGTGGGCCTCGCCAATCTCCAAAATAATCAGCTGGCGCCACTCAAAAGAAAAGTTCCAAAAAAAAAACATTATCTTATGCCAAGGGTGGCCACGCGAAACCACAATTAAATCGTCTGCCGCCAGTCAAAACTAATGTCCTAAAGAAAAGCTTTAATTTCGGTACTCTAAGACTAAACGAAACCCGAGGGAAATCATTTTTGATGCCAGAATACATGTCTAAAACTGATGCTTTACTTGGAAGCCCTGAGAGTAGCGTAAAAGCCCAAGGGAATCGGTTGAAGCCAGTTAGGAAAAAACTAATTGAAACTTTACTTGGAAACTCGTGGGCCATGAAAAACCTAAAAAGGTTCATCTACAAGTAACCAGAAAAAAGTTACAAACTGAGGCTTTTGTTTTGCACCCCCTTGGACCACGTCATTACCTAATGAAAAAATGGCCCTAACTGGTGTTTTACTTTGAAACCCTGTAATTCACGCTCAGCCACAATAGAATCATTCACCATGGCATGAATAGAAGTACCACACTAAATTTTAACTTTTGAATCCTGCATAGGCCACGTCAAACACGAATAACATCCTCTGACTACAGTTAAATGAAAATTCTCAAACTGAAGCTTTACTTTCAAGCCCTCCAGCTTACACCGAACATTACGAGAATCATCTCGCCCCAGCCACGCCATAAGTCACAAAGACAAGATTTATTTCGAAATTCCTTGAGCCACACAAAACCAAAATAGAATAGTCCATCAACATCCGCTAAAAGAGTAAAACAATTTCTGCTCTGAAGTCCTCTGGGCCACGAAAAACCCAATGGGAGGCGTCTAGCGGAGCCAGAACAAAAGTCTGAAACAGAAACTAGTTTTTGAAGCTATCAGATTCATACATTCACTTGTCAGCACCAGAACAAAAGTCCAAAACTGAAGCTTTACTTTGAAGCTTCTCCATCTTCATCCTCTAACTCCACTTAAAAGAAAATTCCCCAACCGAAGCTTCACTTTCAAGCCCTTCGGGTCACGCCAAGCCTCGCGAGAATCGTCAAGTGCCAGCCACACTATAAGTCACAAAGAAAAGCTTTATTTTAAAGTTACTTGAGCCACAAAAAATAAAATACAGTAGAATAGTCTAGGAAGACCTACAAAAATAGTAAAAAACAATTCTGCCTTGAAGCCCTTTGGGCCGCGAATAACCCAAAGGGAATCGTCTGGTGGAGCCAGAACAAAAGTCTGAAACAGAAAGTACTTTATAAACCTCTCCGATCCACCCCCAAATCCTAATACATTCATTTGTCGTCACTCAGAAGGAAAGTTCATATCTGAAGCTTTACTTTGAAGCTCCTTTGGCCACGCAAAACCACAATATAATAATCAAATGAAAGCCCCCAAAAAAGAGATACTGAAAAAGAAAAGCGTTTCTTTAAAGCCACTTGGACCAAGAAACGTTTTCAGATGTAGAAAAAAGTTCCAATATAGAGCTTAACATTGAAGCACTATTGTCCACCGAAATCTTAATAGATTCATCTGACTACAACGAGAAGAAAAGTCCTAAGCTGAAGCTTTACTTCGAAGGCCCGTTGACTACACTAAACCATAATATGATGGTCTGGTGCAAGCGTTAACAAAATTCCCACACAGAAGTTTCATTTTGAATCTATATGAACAGAGCTGAGAGCCAAATTAAACATTTGGCACAAACAAGATTAAAAGTCGAAGAATAAAGTTGTACTTTGAAATCCTTTACGCGACGGAAAACCCAATTTGGAGGGTTTGAGAAAAAAATGAACCTCTACCTAGAAGTCCAGTATATTGCGCCAAACCATCATCTCGCCGGAAAAAAAAAAAAAAAAATTACCAATATGAGGCCTGACTTTGAAGCCAACGTGGGCCAAGTCGATAAGCAATAAAATCTTCTGACGCTGGCCAGAACAAAATACCTAATTATAAGCTTTTTTTACAGCTATTTCGGCTAAAGCAAAGCCCTCAAGATCATTTGATGAAATACATTAAAATTTTCCAAAGGGAATCTTTACACTGAAGCCCCTTGGACCTTGTAAAACCATAAGTGTCTCATCTAACGACAGCCAAAACAATCGTGGGCCAAGAAAAAATTTAATAGATTCGTCTACAGCAAACCAGAAAAAAGCTACAAATTGAAGCTTTAATTTGCATTCCCCTGGACCACGTCATTACGAAATGAAAAATCCTGAAGCCAGCCACAAAGAATAGCCTAGACTGGTGCTTTGCTTTGAAACCCTCTACTTCACGCTAAACCACAATAGAATCGTTTACCGCGGCATGAATTAAAGCACAAAACTAAAGCTTAAATTTTGAAGTATGCTTGGACCGTGTCGAACACGAAAAACATCCTGTGACTCCAGTTAAAACAAAATTCCCAAACTGAGGCTTAACTTTCAAGCCCTCCAGGTTACACCAAGCCTCACGAGAATCGACTCGCCCCAGCCACACCATAAGTCTCAAAAAGAAGCTTTATTTTGAAGTCCCTTGAACCACACAGAACCATAATAGGATGGTCTGGGAAAAGCTACAAAAATAGTAGAAAACAATTCTGCTTCGAAACATTTTGGGCCACGAAAAACCCAAGGGGAATCGTTTGGAATAGCCAGAACAAAAATCTGAGGCAGAAACTGCTTTATGAAGCTCTCCGATTCACTCCCAGTTCCTAATACATTCATTTGTTGTCACTCAGAACAAAAGTCCAGAACTGAAGCTTTACTTTGAAGCCCCTTAGGCTATGTAAGACCACAATAGAATCATCATACGAAACTCCACAAGAAATACTGAAAAAGAAAAGCTTTTCTTTAAGGCCACTTGGACCACGACAAACCACATGCAAAATGTTTTCAGAGCCAGAACAAAAGGTCCAAATTAGAGCTTAACATTGAAGCTCTCTTGTACACCAAAAATCATAGTAGGATCATCTGATGTCAACCAGAAGAAAAGTACCGATCTGAATCTTTACTTAGAAGGCCCGTTGACTATACCAAACCCTAATATAATCGTCTGGCGCAAGCGTTAACAATAGTCCCAGACAAAAGTTTCCTTTTGAAGCTACATGAAGAAAGCGGAGAGCTAAAATAAACATTTGGCACAAACAACATTAAAAGTCGAAGAATAAAGTTGTACACTGAAGCCCTTTACGCGAAGGAAAACCACATGTGGAGCGTTTGACGCCAGCAAAAGAAAAAAATAATAATAGTAATATATAAACAAAAGAAAAAACTGAAGTTCAACCTTCAACCTCAATATCCTACGATAAACCGGAAAAAATAATTTCACCGGAAAAAATAATATTAGCAATAAGGGAACTGAATTTGAAGCCACCATGGGCCAAGTCCATAAGCAACAAAATCATCTGACGCTGGCCAGAAACAAAACACCGAAACAGGAGATTTTTTCAAGCTATGTGGGCTAAAGCAAAGCCCAAAAGATCATTTGACGAAATATATAACAAGATTTCCAAAGGGAAGCTTTTGCCTGGAAGCCCTTTGGACCCTGCAAAACCATAGTTGTATTGTCTAACGACTGCCTCAACAAGAGTTACAAAGAAAAGCTATACTTTGAAACTCCTTCGGCCACGACAACTCCGAAGGGAAACGTCTGTAAGATCCTGAACAAATGTCCCAAACTGAAGCTAAACTTTGTATATCTCTTGTCTACCCTTAACTTAAGAGAATAATCTATTTTCAACCAGAAGAAAAGGTCCAAACTGAAGCTTTACTTTGAAGGCCTGTGGTCTACGCCAAACCACAATACAATCGTCTGCCGTCAGCATTAAGAAAAGTCCCAAAAAGAAGACTCACTTTCAATCTTTGTGAGCCAATCCAAACCTGAATGGAAGCAAGATTAAAAGCCCCTTACCAAAACTATGCATTGGAACCCTTTGGGCAACGTTAAACACCAAAGGGAATCGTCAAGTGCAAACCAGAAAAAAAAAATAAGTGAAGGGTTAGTTTGAAGATCCGTGGGCCACGCTATTCCAAAGTAGAATAATCTCTTGCAGGATCAGAGGAAAACACCCAAATGATTTGCTGGCGCCACTCAAAAGAAAAGCTTCAAAGAGAACCATTATCTTATACCAAGGGCGGCCTCGTGAAGCCACAATTAAATCGTCTGCCGCCAGCCAAACTAACGTCCCAAAGAAAAGCTTTAATTTCACTACTCTTAGACCAAAGGAAACCCAATGGGAATCATTTCTGAAACCAAAATATGCGTCTCAAACTGACTTTTTTGTTTCAAGCATTGAGAGCACGCAAAAGCCAAAGGGAATCGGTTGGATCTAGTTAGGAAAAAACTATCTAAAACTTTACTTGGAAACCCGTGGGCCACGAAAACCTCAAGGCATTCATCTACAACTAACCAGAAAAAAGTTACAAATTGAAGCTTTAATTTGCAGATCCCTGGACCACGTCATTACCTAATGAAAATTTCTGAGGCCAGCCACAAAAAAGCCTAAATTGATGCTATACATTGAAAACCTGTAATTCACGCTAAACCACAATAGAATCGTTTACAGCTGCATGAATAAAAGTGCCAATCTAAAGCTTAAGTTTTGAGGCCTGTATGAGCCACGTCTAACACGAATAACATTCTCTGACTCCAGCTAAACCAAAATTCCCAAACTGAAGCTTTACTCTCAAGCCCTCCAGGTTACGCCAAACGTCTCTCGCTAGCAACACAATAAGTCACAAAGAGAAACTTTACTTTGAAGTCCTTTGAGCCACACAAAATCACAATAGAATTGTTTAGGAACAAAAATAAGGTAAGAAAAAAAGCTCTGCTTTTGATCCCTTTGATCCTCGAAAATAAGAAAGGGAATCGTCTAGCGGAGCCAGACTAAAAGTCTGAAACTGAAACTGATTTTTGAAGCTCTCCGTTTCACACCCTAATACTAAGAAATTCATTTTTCGCCACTTATAACAAAATAGAAAACTAAATCCTTACTTTGAAGCTCTTTAGGCTGCGTAAGACCACAATAGAATCGACAAAAGAAAGCCCCCCATCAAAAGAAAAAAAAATACTGAAAAGGAAAAGCTTCCCTTTAAAGCCACTTGGACCACGATAAACCACTTGCAAAACGTTTTCAGAGCCAGAACAAAAGTTCCAAATTAAAGCTTAACATTCAAGCTCTCCTGTCCACCCAAAGTCTTCATGGAATCACCTAACGGCAACCAGAAGAAAAGTCCCTAGCTGAAGCTTTACTTTGAAATTCCGTTGACTACACCAAACCCTAAGATAATCTGGCGCCAGCCATAACAAAAGCCCCACACATAAATTTCATTTTAATGCAAATTGAACAAAGCGGGGGAGCCAAAATAAACATTTCGCGCAAACAAGAGTAAAAGTCGAAGAATAAAGCTGTACTTTGAAGTCATTTACGCGACGAAAAACCCCATGTGGAGCGTTTCACGCCAGCAAAAAAAAAAAAAAAAGAAAAACATAGAAAAGAAGAAATTGAAGTTCTGTCTTCAAGCCCAATATATTACTCCAAATCACAAGAAAATCATCCTTCGTCGACGAAAATAACATTAGGAATATGAGACCTTGCTTTGAGGCCACTATGGGCGTGTCGATATCCAACAAACGCTGGCTAGAACAAAACACCCACACACAAGCTTTTTGTTCAAGCTATCTGGGCTAAGGCAAAGCCGAAAAGATCTTTTGACGAAATACATAACAAAAATTCCAAAGGGAAACTTTATTTTGAAGCCCCTTTGACCCTGTAACACCATAAGTGAATCGTCTGACGACAGCCACAACAATAGTTACTAAGAAAAGCTTTATTTTGAAACTCCTTGAACCACGGCAGTTTCCAAGAGAAGCGTCTATAAGATCCAGAACAAATGTCCCTAACTGAAGCTAACTTTTGAAGCTCTCTTGGCTACCCCTAAGCGTAATAGAATTATCTGTCTTCAACCAGAAGAAAAGTTCCAAACTAAAGCTTGACTTTGAAAGCCCATTGGCTACGACTAACCCAATACAATCGTCTGCCGTCAGCATTAAGAAAAGTCCCCAAAGAAGACTCACTTTCAATTTTTGTGAGCCAAGCCAAACCTCAATGAAATCATAAGTGCAAGCCAGATAAAAGCCCCATACCATAACTATGCATTGGAACCCTTTGGGGAACGATAATCCCCAAGGAAATCGTTTGGTGTATAACCAGAAAAAAAAAAATAAGTGAAGGTTTACTTTGAAGGCCGGTGGATCACGCCATTCCTAAGTAGAATCGTCTCCTGTAGGATCAGAAGAAAACTACCAATAGGGCACTTTAATTAGAAGGCTTCTGGGCCTGGCGAATTTCCAAAACAATCAGCTGGTGCCACTCAAAAGAATAGTTCCAAAGAGAACCATTATCTAATAACAAGGGTGGCCACGCGAAACCACAATTAAATCGTCTGCCGCTAGGCAAATCTAATGTCCCAAAGAAAAACTTTATTTTTAGCGATCATAGAAGAAACGAAACCCGAGGGGAATCACTTTTGGAGCCAGAATTGGTGTCTCAAACTGATGCTTTACTTTGAAGCCATGAGAGCAACGTAATAGCCTAAGGAAATCTGTTAGAAATTGTTAGGAAAAAAACAAACTTAAACATGACTTGGAAATCCGCGGTCCACGAAAAACCTCAGCAGTTTCGTCTAAAAGTAACCAGAAAAAGAGTTACAAATTGAAGCTTTAATTTGAATCCCCCTGGACCACGTCATTACCCAATGAAAAACTCTTACGCTAGCGAAAGTTATAGCCCAGACTTGTGCTTTACTTTGAAACCCTGTAATTCACGCTAAATCACAATATAATTGTTTAACCCGGCATAAATAGAATTACCAAACTGAAGCTTAACTTTTTAAGCGTGCATTTAACACGAAAACATCCTATGGCTTCAGATAAAACGAAATTCCCACACCGAAGCTTCACTTTCAATCCATCAATGTTACGCCAAACCTCACGAGAATCGTCCCGTCCCAGCCACACCATAAGTGAGAAAGAGAAAGTTTATTTCGAAGTCCCTTTAGCCACAAAAAACCACGATGAAATAGTCTAGCAACAGCAAAAACAGTAAAAAAAAACAACACTGCTTTCAAGCCCTTAGGGCCATGAAAAATCCAAAGGGAAACAGAAACTACTTTATGAAGCTCTCCGATTCACTCCGAAATCCTAATACATTCATATGTTGTCACTCAGTCCAAAACTTAAGCTTTACATTAAAGACCATTAGGCTACGTAAGACCATATTAGGATCGTCAAACGGAATCCCCAAAAAGGATACTGAAAAAGAAAAGCTTTTCTTTACAGCAACTTGGACCCAGACTAAGGAAATGCGAAACGTTTTCAGAGGCAAAGCAAAAGTTCCAAATCAAAGCTAAACATAGAGCACTCTTGTCCACCCGAAATCCTAATAAAATCATCTTACGGCAACCAGATGAAAAGTACCAAGCTGAAGCTTTACTTCGAAGGCCCGTTGACTATACCAAACCCAAATATAATTGTCTGGTGCCAGCGTTAACAAAAGTCCGACACAGAAATTATATTTTGAAGCTACATGAACAAAGCACAGAGCGAAA
This sequence comes from Panulirus ornatus, assembly GCF_036320965.1. Taxonomy (NCBI): domain Eukaryota; kingdom Metazoa; phylum Arthropoda; class Malacostraca; order Decapoda; family Palinuridae; genus Panulirus; species Panulirus ornatus. The sequence continues at coordinate 22,472,899 of NC_092243.1, read as the reverse complement.
ATAAACACTTGGCGTAAACAAGATAAGTCGAAGAATAAAGTTGTACTATGAAGCCCTTTACGCAACGGAAAACCCAATGTGGAGGGTTAGACGGCAGCAAAAAAAAAAAAAAAAAACATAAATAAATAAATAAATAAATAAATAAAAAGTAAAGAATGAAAAAATCATAAAAGAAAAAAACTGAAGCTGTACCTTCAAACCCAGTATATTAAGCCAAAACATGATAAAATCATCTTTCGCCGGAAAAAGAAACATCAGCAATATGAGTCCTGACTTTGAAGCCACCATGGACCAAGTCGATAAGCAATAAAAACGTCTGACGCTGGCCAGAACAAAGCACCCAAAAATAAGCCTTTTTATCAAGATACCTGGGTAAAGCAAAGCCCAAAAGATCGATTGATGGAATACATAACAAATTTTTCAAAGGGAAGCTTTACTTTGAAACTCCTTGGACCCTGTAAACCATAAGTGTATCGTTGAACGACAACCACAACAATAGTTACTAAGAAAAGCTTTACTTTGAAACTACTTGGGCACGATAACTCTCAAGGGAAACGTCGGTAGGATCCAGAACAAATGTCAAAAACTGAATCTAAACTTTGAAGCTCACTTTTCTACCCCTAAACCTAATAGAATAATCTATCGTGAACTAGAAGAAAAGCTCCAGAAGAATGCTTTACTTTGAGGGCCTGTGGGATACGCCAAACCCAATACAATCGTCTGCCGTCAGCATTAAGAAAAGTCTCAAAAAGAAGGCTCACTTTCAATCTTTGCAAGCCAAGCCAGACCTCAATTGAAACATAAGGGCACTGGAACTCTTTGGGCAACGTTAAACCCCAAGGAAATTCTCAGGTACAAGCCAGAAATAAAAATGAGTGAAGGTTTACTTCAAAGGCCCGTGGGCAACGCCATTTCAAAGTAGAATCGTCTCTTGCAGAATCAGAAGGAAACTCCCAAAAGGACATATCAAATAAAAGCCCTATGTGCCTCGTGAATCTCCAGGATAATCAGCTGGCGCCACTCAAAAGAAAAGTTCCCAAGAGAACTATTATATTATAGCAAGGATGGCCACGGGAAACCTCAGTTGAATCGTCTGCCGCTACCCAAAACTAATGGCCCAAAGAAAAGCTTTAATTTCATTAATCTTAGATCAAACGTAACCCGAGGGGAATAATTTCTGAAGCGAGAATATTTGTCTGAAATTGATGCTTTACTTTGAAGCCCTGAGAGCGAAGGAAAAGCCTCAGAGCATCGGTTGGAGACAGTTAGGAAAAAAAGAAACTGTAACTTTACTTGGAAACCCGTGGACAACGAAAAACCTCAACAGATTCGTCTAGAACTAACCAGAAAAAGTTACAAACTGAAGCATTACCTTGCATCCCCCTGGAACACGTCATATCCCAATGAAAAACTCTGACGCCAGCCACAAAAGATAGCCCAGACAAGTGCTTTACTTTGAAACCCTGTAATTCACCCAAAACACAATAGAATAATTTTCCGCGGCATGTATAAAAGTAACAAACTAAACCTTAACTTTTGAAGCCTGCATGGGTCATGTCAAGCACGAATAAAATCCTCTGACTCCAGTTAAATCTAAACTCTCAAATTGAAGCTTCACTTTCAAGCCCTCTATGTTACGCCAAACTTTATGAGAATCGTCTCTCCCCAGCCACACCATAAGTCTCAAAGAGAAGCTTTATTTTGAAGTCCCTTGAGTCACACAAAATCACAATAGAATAGTCTAGCAACAGCCACAAAATCAGTAAAAAACAACTTTACTTTGAAGCCCTTTGGGCCACGAAAAACCCAAAGGGACTCGTCTGGCGGAGCCAAAACAAAAGTCTGAAACTGAAACTACTTTATGAAGCCCTCGGATTCACTCCGAAATCCTAATACATTCATTTGTTGTAACTAAGAACAAAAGTCGAAAACTTAAGCTTTACATTGAAGCCCATTAGGCTATGTATGACCACATAGAATCGTCAAACGAAAGCAAAAAAAAAAAATACTGAGAAAGAAATACCTTTTCTTCGAAGCCACTTGGACCACGACAAACCATATGCGAAACGTTTTCATAGCCAGAACAAAAGTTCCAAGTTAAAGATTTACATTGAAGCACTCTTTTCACCCGACGTTCTAATAGAATCATCTGACGGCAACCAGATGAAAAGTCCACAGCTGAAGTCTTATTTCGAAATACCATATAATCATCTGGTGCAAGCGTTAACAAAAGTCCCACACAAAAGTTTTATTTTGAAGCAACATGAAAAATCGGAGGACTAAGATAAACATTTGGCGTAAACAAGATTAAAAGTCGAAGAATAAACTTGTACTATGAAGCCCTTTACGCGACGGAAAAACAATGTTCGTCGCCAGAAAAAAAAATATAATAGATAATAAGAAAAGAAACAACTAATGGTTTGCCTTCAAGAGCAGTATCTTACGCCAAACCACAACAGATCATCTTTCGCCGGAAAAAATAACATAAGCAATATGAGGCCTAACTTTGAAGCCACCATGGGCCAAGTCGATAAACAAGAAGTGTTCGGACGCTGGCCAGAACAAAACATCCAAAGATAATCTTTTTTCAAGCTATCTGGGCTGAAGCGAAGCCCAAAAGATCATTTGATGAAATACATAACAAAATTTCTAAAGGCAAGCTTTACTTTGAAAGCCCCTTGAACCCTGTAAACCATAAGTGTATCGCTAAACGACAGCCACAGAAATAACTACTAAGAAAAGCTTTACTCCCAGACTGACGCCAAACACTGAAGCTCTCATCTCTACCTCTAAACTTAATAGAATAATCTATCGTAAACTAGAAGAAAAGCTCCAAACTGAAGCTTTACTTTGAGGGACCATGGGCAACGCCAAACCCCAATACAATCGTCTACCGTCAGCATTAAGAAAAGTCCTAAAAAGAAGACTCACAATATTTGTGAGCCAAGGCAAACCTGAGTGCAAGTCCGATTAAAAACCTCATACTATAGCGATGAATTGGAACGCTTTGGGCAACGTTAAACCTCAAGGAAATTCTCAGGTGCAACCCAGAAATAAGAATAAGTGAAATTTTACTTTGAAGGCCCGTGGGCCACGCCATTCCAAAGTAGAATCGTCTTTTGCAGGATCAGAAGAAAACTCCCAAATGGACACTTCAATTAAAAGCCCTGTGGGGCTCGCCAATCCCCAAGATAATCAGCTGGCACCACTCGAAAGAAAAGTTCCAAAGAGAACCATTATTTTATACCAAGGATGGCCAAGCGAAACCAAAATTTAATCGTCTGCAGCAAGCCAAAATTAATTTTCCAAAGAAAGGCTTTAATTTGATTACTCTAAGACCAAACGATACCTCGGGGAATCATTTCTGGAGCCAGAATATGTCCCAAACTGATCCTTTACTTTGAAGCTCTGAAAGTGAAGGAAACGCATAAGGGAATCGGTTGCATATAGCTAGGAAAAAACAAATTGAAACTTTACTTGGAAACTCGTGAGCCACGAAAAACCCCAAGAGATTCGTTTACAACAAGCGAGGAAAAAAAGTTACAAACTGACGCTTTAATTTGCTGCCCCCTGGACAATATCATTACCCAATGAAAAATTCTCACTCCCGCCAAAAATTAGACTAAACTGGTGCGTTACTTGGAAAACCTGTAATTCACGCTAAACTACAATAGTATAGTTTACCGCGGCATGAATAGAAGTACCAATCTAAAGATTAACGTTTGAAGCCTACATGGGCCACGTCAAACGCGAATAACATCTTCTGACTCCAATTAAAACAAAATTCCCAAACTGAAGCTTTAATCTGCGAGAATTGTGTAGCAACGACAAAATAAGTAAAAAAAAAACTCTGCTTTTGACCCTTTGAACCTCGAAAAACCCAAAGGGAATCGTGTGATGATGCCAGAACAAAATTTTGAAACACAAACTAATTTTTGAATCTCTGATTCACATCCAAATCCTAATAAATTCATTTGTCTTCAGTCATAACAAAATTGAAAACTAAGTTTTGATTTTCAAGTCCCTTAGGCTAAGTAAGACCACAATAGAATCGACAAACGAAAGCCCCCCCCCCCCCCTAGAAAAATAAACTGAAAATGAAAAGGTTTTCTTTAAAGCCACATGGACCACGACAAAAAAATATGAAACGTTTTCAGAGTCAAAACAAAAGTTACAAATTAATGCTAAGCATTCAAGCTTTCCTGTCCACCCAAAGTCTTAATGGAATCATCTGACGGCTACCAGAAGAAAAGTCTCAAGCTGAAGCTTTACTTTGAAATCCCTTTGACAACACCAAACACCTAAGATAATCTTCTGGCGCCAGCTGTAACAAAAGCCCCACAGAGAAGTTTCATTTTAAAGCTAAATGGACAAAGCGGAGACCCAGAATAAACATTTGACTCAAACAAAATTAAAAGTCGAAGAATAAAGGTGTACTTTGAAGCCTTTCATGCGACGGTAAACCCAATGTGGAGCATTTCTCGCCAGCAAAAATAAAGAGAAAAAAGAAATGAAGACACTGAAGCTCTATTTTCAAGCCTAGTATATTACTCCAAATCACAAGAGAATCATCTTTCGTCGGAGAAAAATAACATGAGCAATATGAGGCCTTACTTTGAAGCCACCATGGGCGTGTCGATATCCAACAGAATCGTCTGACGTTGGCCAGAACAAAACATCCAAACACAATCATTTTTTTCAAGCTATCTGGGCTACGGCAAAGCCCAAAATATCTTTTGATGAAATACATATCAAAATTTCCAAAGAAAACGTTTACTTTGAAGTCTCTTGGACCCTGTAAAACAATAAGTGAATCGTCTAACGACAGCCAAAAGAATGCTTACAAAGAAAAGCCTTACACTGAAACTCCTTGTAAGATCCAGAACCAATGTACCAAACTGACGCTAACATTTGAAGCTCTTTTGTCTACCCCTTAACTTCATAGAATAATCTCTCCTCAACCAGAAGAAAAGCTTCAAATTGAAACTTTACTTTAAAAGCCCGTGGGCTACGCCAAACCCTAATACAATCGTCTGCCGTCAGCATTAAGAAAAGCCCCAAAAAGAAGACTCACTTTCAATCTTTGTGAGCCAAGCCAAACCTCAATGGAATCATAAGCCCAAGTCGAAGAATAAAGCTGTACTTTGAAGCCCTTTACGCGACGGAAAAACCCAGTGTGAAGCTTTTCATGCCAGCAAAAAAAAGAGAGAAAAAAAGAGAAGAAACTGAAGCTCCATCTTCAAGCCCAGTATATTACTCTAAATTACAAGAATATCATCTTTAGACGGAGAAAATAACATTAGCAATATGAGGCCTTACTTTGAAGCCACCATGCGCGAGTCGATATCCAATAAGATCGTCTGACACAGGCCAGAACAAAACTACCAAACACAAGCTTTTTTTCTAGCTATCTGGGCTAAGGCAGAGCCCAGAAGAGCTTTTGACGAAATACATATCAAAATTTCCTAAGGAAAACGTTACCTTGAAGCCCCGTGGACTCTGTAAAACCATAAGTAAATCGTTTAACGACAGCCACAACAATAGTTACTAAGAAAAGCTTTTCTTTGAAACTCCTTGGGCCACGACAACTCCAGAGGGAAACGTCTGTAAAATCCAGAACAAGAGTCCCAAACTGAAACTAACATTTGAAGCTCTCTTGTCTACCCCTAAACTTAATCTATCCTCAACCAGAAGAATCGACTCGCCCCAGCCACACCATAAGTCTCAAAAACAAGCTTTATTCTGAAGTCCCTTGAACCACACAGAACCACAATAGGATAGTCTAGGAACAGCCACAAACATAGTAGAAAACAATTCTGCTTCGAAACATTTTGGGCCACGAAAAACCCAAAGAGAATCGTTTGGAATAGCCAGAACAAAAATCTGAGACAGAAACTACTTTATGAAGCTCTCCGTTTCACTCCCAGTTCCTAATACATTCATTTGTTGTCACTCAGAACAAAAGTCCAGAACTGAAGCTTTATTTTGAAGCCCCTTAGGCTATGTAAGACCACAATAGAATCGTCATACGAAACCCCCCAAGAAATACTGAAAAAGAAAAGCTTTTCTTTAAGGCCACTTGGACCACGACAAACCACATGAGAAATGTTTTCAGAGCCAAAACAAAAGGTCCAAATTAGAGCTTAACATTGAAGCTCTCTTGTACACCAAAAATCATAGGATCATCTGATGTCAACCAGAAGAAAAGTACCGATCTGAATCTTTACTTAGAAGACCCGTTGACTATACCAAACCCTAATATAATCGTCTGGCGCAAGCGTTAACAATAGTCCCAGACAAAAGTTTCCTTTTGAAGCTACATGAAGAAAGCGGAGAGCTAAAATAAACATTTGGCGCAAACAAGATTAAAAGTCGAAGGATAAAGTTGAGCACTGAAGCCCTTTACGCGAAGGAAAACCACATGTGGAGCGTTTGACGCCAGCAAAAGAAAAAATAATAATAATAATAATAATATATAAACAAAAAAAAAAAAACTGAAGTTCTACCTTCAAGCTCAATATCATACGACAAACCACAATAGAATCGCCTTTCACCGGAAAAAATATTAGCAATGAGGAGACTGAATTTGAAGCCACCATGGGCCAAGTCCATAAGCAACAAAGTCATATGACGCTGACCAGAAACAAAACACCCAAACAGAAGATTTTTTCAAGCTATGTGGGCTAAAGCAAAGCCCAAAAGATCATTTGATGAAATACATAACAAGATTTCCAAAGAGAAGCTTTGCACTGAAGCCCTTTGGACCCTGCAAAACCATAGCTGTATCGTCTAACGACAGCCATAACAAGAGTTACAAAGAAAAGCTATACTTTGAAACTCCTTGGGGCCACGACAGCTCCGAAGGGAAACGTCTGTAGGATCCTGAACAAATATCCGAAACTGAAGCTAAACTTTGAATCTCTCTTGTCTGCCCTTAACTTAAGAGAATAATCTATTTTCAACCAGAAGAAAAGGTCCAAACTGAAGCTTTACTTTGAAGGCCTGTGGTCTACGCGAAACCACTATACAATCGTCTACCGTCAGCATTAAGAAAAGTCCCAAAAAGAAGACTCACTTTCAATCTTTGTGAGCCAATCCAAACCTGAATGGAAGCAAGATTAAAAGCCCCTTACCAAAACTATGCATTGGAACCCTTTGGGCAACGTTAAACACCAAAGGGAATCGTCAAGTGCAAACCAGAAAAAAAAAAAAATAAGTGAAGGGTTAGTTTGAAGATCCGTGGGCCACGCTATTCCAAAGTAGAATAATCTCTTGCAGGATCAGAGGAAAACACCCAAATGATTTGCTGGCGCCACTCAAAAGAAAAGCTTCAAAGAGAACCATTATCTTATACCAAGGGCGGCCACGTGAAACCACAATTAAATCGTCTGCCGCCAGCGAAACTAATGTCCCAAAGAAAAGCTTCAATTTCACTACTCTTAGACCAAAGGAAACCCAAGGGGAATCATTTTTGAAACCAAAATATGCGTCTCAAACTGACTTTTTTGTTTCAAGCATTGAGAGAACGCAAAAGCCTAAGGGAATCGGTTGGATCTAGTTAGGAAAAAACTATCTAAAACTTTACTTGGAAACCCGTGGGCCACGAAAACCTTAAGGCATTCGTCTACAACTAACCAGAAAAAAGTTACAAATTGAAGCTTTAATTTGCAGTTCCCTGGACCACGTCATTACCTAATGAAAATTTCTGAGGCCAGCCACAAAAAAGCCTAAATTGAAAACCTGTAATTCACGCTAAACCACAATAGAATCGTTTACAGCTGCATGAATAGAAGTGCCAATCTAAAGCTTAAGTTTTGAGGCCTGTATGAGCCACGTCTAACACGAATAACATCCTCTGACTCCAGCTAAACCAAAATTCCCAAACTGAAGCTTTACTCTCAAGCCCTCCAGGTTACGCCAAACCTCTGGAGAATCGTCTCTCGCTAGCAACACAATAAGTCAAGAAGAGAATCTTTACTTTGAGGTCCTTTGAGCCACACAAAATCACAATAGAATTGTTTAGGAACAACAATAAGATAAGAGAAAAAAGGTGTGCTTTTGATCCCTTTGATCCTCGAAAATAACAAAGGGAATCGTTTAGCGGAGCCAGACTAAAAGTCTGAAACAGAAACTGATTTTTGAAGCTCTCCATTTCACACCCAAATACTAAGAAATTCATTTGTCGTCACTTATAACAAAATAGAAAACTAAATCTTTACTTTGAAGCTCTTTAGGCTACGTAAGACCACAATAGAATCGACAAAAGAAAGCCCCCCACCAAAAGAAAAAAAAATTCTGAAAATGAAAAGCTTCTCTTTAAAGCCACTTCGACCACGATAAACCACTTGCAAAACGTATTCAGAGCCAGAACAAAAGTTCCAAATTAAAGCTTAACATTCAAGCTCTCCTGTCCACCCAAAGTCTTCATGGAATCACCTAACGGCAACCAGAAGAAAAGTCCCTAGCTGAAGCTTTAGTTTGAAATCCCGTTGACTACACCAAACCCTAAGATAATCTGGCGCCAGCCATAACAAAAGTCCCACACATAAATTTCATTTTAATGCAAATTGAACAAAGCGGGGAGCCAAAATAAACATTTCGCGCAAACAAGATTAAAAGTCGAAGAATAAAGCTGTACTTTGAAGTCATTTACGCGACGAAAAACCCCATGTGGAGCGTTTCACGCCAACAAATAAAAAAAAAAAAAAACATAGAAAAGAAGAAATTGAAGCTCTGTCTTCAAGCCCAATATATTACTCCAAATCACAAGAAAATCATCCTTCGTCGACGAAAATAACATTAGCAATATGAGACCTTGCTTTGAGGCCACTATGAGCGTGTCGATATCCAACAAACGCTGGCTAGAACAAAACACCCACACACAAGCTTTTTGTTCAAGCTATCTTGGCTAAGGCAAAGCCGAAAAGATCTTTTGACGAAATACATAACAAAAAATCCAAAGGGAAACTTTATTTTGAAGCCCCTTTGACCCTGTAACACCATAAGTGAATCGTCTGACGACAGCCACAACAATAGTTACTAAGAAAAGCTTTATTTTGAAACTCCTTGAACCACGGCAGTTTCCAAGAGAAACGTCTGTAAGATCCAGAACAAATGTCCCTAACTGAAGCTAACTTTTGAAGCTCTCTTGGCTACCCCTAAGCGTAATAGAATTATCTGTCTTCACCCAGAAGAAAAGTTCCAAACTAAAGCTTGACTTTGAAAGCCCATTGGCTACGACTAACCCAATACAATCGTCTGCCGTCAGCATTATGAAAAGTCCCCAAAGAAGACTCACTTTCAATTTTTGTGAGCCAAGCCAAACCTCAATGAAATCATAAGTGCAAGCCAGATAAAAGCCCCATACCATAACTATGCATTGGAACCCTTTGGGGAACGATAATCCCCAAGGAAATCGTTTGGTGTATAACCAGAAAAAAAAAAAATAAGTGAAGGTTTACTTTGAAGGCCGGTGGATCACGCCATTCCTAAGTAGAATCGTCTCCTGTAGGATCAGAAGAAAACTACCAATAGGGCGCTTTAATTAGAAGGCTTCTGGGCCTGGCGAATTTCCAAAACAATCAGCTGGTGCCACTCAAAAGAATAGTTCCAAAGAGTACCATTATCTAATAACAAGGTGGCCACGCGAAACCACAATTAAATCGTCTGCCGCCAGCCAAATCTAATGTCCCAAAGAAAAATTTTATTTTTAGCGATCATAGAAGAAACGAAACCCGAGGGGAATCACTTTTGGAGCCAGAATTGGTGTCTCAAACTGATGCTTTACTTTGAAGCCATGAGAGGAACGCAATAGCCTAAGGAAATCTGTTAGAACTTGTTAGGGAAGAAACAAACTTAAACATGACTTGGAAATCCGCAGGCCACGAAAAACCTCAGCAGTTTTGTCTAAAACTAACCAGAAAAAGAGTTACAAATTGAAGCTTTAATTTGAATCCCCCTGGACCAAATGTCCAAGACTTAAGCTTTACATTGAAGCCCATTAGGCTACGTAAGACCACAGTAGAATCGTCAAACGGAATCCAAAAGAAAAACAGTGCTGAAAAAGAAAAGCTTTTCTTTACAGCCACTTTGACCACGACAAATCAAATGCGAAACGTTTTCAGAGCCAGAACAAAAGTTCCAAATCAAAGCTTAGTATTAAACACTCTTGTTCAACCAAAATCCTAGTAAAATCATCTGACGGGCACCAGATGAAAAGTAGCAAGCTAAAGTTTTACTTTGAAGGTCCGTTGACTATACCAAACCCTAATATAATCGTCTGATGCCAGCGTTAACAAAAGTCCCACACAGAAATTATTTTCTAAAGCTACAATAAGAAAGCAGATGGCCAAATTAAATATTTGGCGAAAGCAATATTAAAAGTCGAAAAATAAAGTTGTACTTTGAAGCCCTTTACGCGACGGAAAAACCAATGTGGAGTGGTAGAAGCCAGCAAAAAAAATAAAGAATAAAAAATTTGACAAAAGAAAAAACTGAAGCTGTACGTTCAAAAGTAGTATATTAATCCAAACCACAATAGAATCATCTTTCGCCGGAAAAAGTAACATCAGCAATATGAGGCCTTATTTTGAAGCCACCATAGGCGAAGTCGATAAGCAATAAGATCGTCTGACGCTGGCCAGAACAAAACATCCAAAAATAAGCTTTTTTCTCAATCATCTTGGCTAAAGGAAAGCCCAAAAGATCATCTGATGGAATACATAACAAAACTTTCAAAGGGAAGATTTACTGAGAAGCCCCTTGGACACTTTAAACCACAAGCGTATCGTCTAACGACAGCGACAACAATAGTTACTAAGAAAAGCTTTACTTTGAAACTCCTTGGGCCACGAAAACTCTCAAGGGAAACGTATGTAGGATCCAGAACAAATGTCAAAAACTGAAGCTAAGCTTTGAAGCCCTCTTGTCTACCCCTAAACTTAATAGAATAATTTGTCGTGAACCAGAAGAAAAGTTCCAAACTGAAGCTTTACTATGTGGGCCGGTGGACTAAGACAAACCCCAATACAATCGTCTGCCGTCACCATCAAAAAAGTCCCAAAAAGAAGATTCACTTTTAATCTTTGCAAGCCAAGCCAGACCTCAATGGAATCATAAGCGCAAGTCAGATTAAAAGCCTCATATCATACCTATGCATTGGAACTCTTTAGACAACGTTAAACCCCAAGGATATTCTCAGGTACAAGCCAAAAATAAGAATAAGTGAAGGTTTTCTTTGAAGGCCTGTGGGCTACGCCATTCCAAAGTAGAATCGTCTCTTGCAGGATCAGAAGGAAACTCCCAAATAGACACTTTAAATAAAAGGCCTATGGGCCTCGTCAATCTCCAGGATAAACAGCTGGCGCCACTGAAAAGAAAAGTTCCAAAGAGAACCAAAGAGGCCACGGGAAACGTCAGTTGAATCGTCTGCCGCAAGCCAAAACTAATAACCCAAAGAAAAGCTTTAGTTTTATTACTCTTAGACCAAACTAAACCCGAGGGGAATCTTTTTTTGAAGCCAGAATATGTGTCTGAAACGGATGCTTTACGTTGAAGCCCTAAGAGGGAAGCAAAAGCTTAAGGGAATCGGTTGGAGCCAGTTAGGAAAAAAACAAATTGAAACTTTACTTGGAAACCCTTGGGCAACGAAAAACCTCAACAGATTGTCTACAATTAACCAAAAAAAAGTTACAAACTGAAGCTTTGATTTGCATCCCCCTGGACCACGTCATTAACCAATGAAAAATTTTGACGCAAGGAACAACAAACAGCCCAGACTAGTGATTTACTTTGAAATCCTGTAATTCACGATAAACCACAATAGAATAGTTTTTCGAGGCATGAATAGAAGTACCAAACTCAAGCTTAACTTTTGAAGCCTGCATGGGTCACCCTCTAACTCCACTTAAAACAAAATTCCTAAACTGAAGCTTCACTTTCAAGCCCTCTATGTTACGCCTAACTTCACGAGAATCGTCTTGCCCCAACCACACCATAAGCCAGAAACAGAAACTTTATTTTGAAGTCTCTTGAGCTCACAAAACCACAATAGAATATTTTAGCAACAGCCACAAAAATAGTAAGAAAACAACTCTTCTTTGAAAAGCCCAAAGGGAAACGTCTGGCGGAGCCAGAACAAAAGTCTGAAACGGAAACTACTTTATGAAGCTCTCTGATTCACTTCGAATTCCTAATACATTCATTTATTGTAAATCAGAAAAAAGTCAAAAACTTAAGCTTTACATTGAAGCCCATTAGGCTACGTGACATCACAGTAGAATTATCAATCGAAAGCCAAAAGAAAAATGATGCTGAAAAAGAAAAGCTTTTCTTTAAAGCCACTTGGAGTATGACAAACCACATGCGAAACGTTTTCAGAGCCAGAACAAAAGTTCCGAATTAAAGATTCACATTGAAGCATTCTAGTCCACTGGAAATCCTAATAGAAACATCTGACGACAACGAAATGAAAATTCCCAAGCTGAAGCTTTACTTCAAAGGCCTGTTGACTACCCCAAACCCTAACATAATCTTCTGGTACCAGCGTTAACAAAAGTTCGAAACAGAAGTTTTATTTTGAATCTAGATGGACAAAGCGAAGAGCCAAGATACACCTTTGGTGCAAACAAAATTACAAGCCAAACAATAAAGTTGTACTTTGAAGCCCTTTACGCGACGGAAATTCCAATGTGAAGCGTTTGACGCCAGAAAAAAACAAAGAAAAAAAGTAATAAGAAAAGAAAAAAACTGAAGCCAAGTAATTATGCCAAACCACAATAGAATCATCTTTCACAAGAAAAAATATCATTAGTAATATTTGGCCTGACTTTGAAGCCACCAATGCCCAAGATAAAAAATAAGATCTGACGCTGGCCAGGACAAAACACCCAAAAATAAGCTTTTTTCAAACTATCTGGCTAAAGTAAAGCCCAAAAGATCATTTGATGGAGTGCATAGCAAAACTTCAATAGGGAAGCTTTAATTTGAAGCCCCTTGGACCCAGTAAAGCCATACATGTATCGTCTAACGACAGCTTTACTTTGAAACTCTTTAGGCCACGACAACTCTCAAGGGAAACTTCTTTAGGATCCAGAACAAATGTCCCATACTGAAGCTAACATTTGAAGCTCTCTTCTCCACCCTTAAACTTAATATAATAATCTATTATCAACCAGAATAAACTTTCCAAACTGGAGCTTTACTTTGAAGGCCCGTGGGCTACGCCAAACCCCAATATAATCGTCTGCCGTCAGCATTAAGAAAAGTCCTAAAATGAGGACTCACTTTCAATCTTTGTGAGCCAAGCCAAACCTCAAAGGAATCATAAGCGCAAGCCAGATTAAAATCCCCATACCACACTTATGCATTGGAACCCTTTCGGTAACGTTAAACCCCAAGGAAATCATCTGGTGCAAAACAGAAAAAAAAGTGAAGGTTTACTTTGAAGGCCTGTAGTCCATGCTATTCCAAAGTAGAATCGTTTCTTGCAGGATCACAAGAAAATTATCGAAGGGGCACTTTAATTAAAAGCACTGTGGGCCTCGCAAAACTCCAAAACAATCAGCTGGCGCCACTCAAACGAAAATATCCAAAGTGAACTATTATCTTATACAAAGGGTGACCACGTGAAACCACAATTAAATCGTCTGTCGCCAGCCAAAACTAATATCCCAAAGAAAAGCTTTAATTTCAGTGATCGTAGACCAAACGAAAGCCGAGAGGAATCACTCTTCGAGCCAGAATAATTGTATCAAACTGATGCTTTACTTTGAAACCCTGAGAGCAACGCATAAGCCTAGTAGAATCGGTTGGAGCTAGTTTGGAAAATGCAAACTTAAGAATTACTTAGAAGCTCTTGGGCCACGAAAAGTCTCAACAGATTCGTCTACAACTAAGTAGAAAAAAAATTGATAACTGAAGCTTTAAATTGCATCCCCATGGAGCGCCTCATTACCCAATGAAAAACTGTGACGGCAGCCACAAAAAATAGTGTAGCGCCTGACGCCAGAAAATTTAAAAAAAAAAATAGGAAGGATAAAACTGAAGCTCTACCTTCAAGCCCAGTATATTATGTCAAACCACAATAGAATCGTCTTTCACCGGAAAAAATAGCATTGGCAATAAAAGACCTGACTTTGAAGCCACCATGGGCCAAATAGATAAGCAATAGAATCGTCTGACGCTGGCCAGAACAAAACACCCAAAAGTAAGTTTTTCAAGCTATCTGGGCTAAAGCAAAACCAAAAAGATCATTTGGTGAAGTAAATAACAAAACTTCCGAAGGGAGTCTTTATTTTGAAGCCCCTTGGATCCTGTAAAACCATAAATGAATCGTCTAACGACAGCCACAACAATAGTTACTGAGAAAAGCTTTACTTTGAAACTCCTTGGGCCTCGACAACTTCCAAGGTAAACGTCTGTAGGATCCAGAACAAATGTCAAAAACTGAAGCTAAAATTTGAAACTCTTTTTTCCACCTCTAAACGTACCAGAACCAGAAGAAAAGTTCCAAACTGAAGCTTTACTTTGAAGGCCCGTGGGCTAAGCCAAACCCCAATACAATCGTCTGCCGTCAGCATTAGGAAAGTCCCAAAAAGAAGACTCACTTTCAATTTTAGTGAGCCAAGCCAAACCTCAATGGAACCATAACCGCAAGGCAGATTAAAAGCTTCATACCATAGCTATGCATTGGAACTCTATAGGCAACGTTAAGCCTCAAGGAAATTTTCAGGTGCAAGCCAGAAATAAAAATAAGTGAAGGTTTACTTTGGAGGCCCGTAGGCCACGCCATTCCAAAGTAGAATTCACTCTTGCAGCATCAGAAGAAAACTCCCAAATTGACACTTTAATCAAAAGCCCTATGGACCTCGCAAATATCGAAGATAATCAGCTGACGCCACTCATAAGAAAAGTTCCAAAGAGAAACATTATCTTATACCAAGGGTGGCTACGGGAAACCACAATCAAATCATCTGCCGCCAGCCAAAACTAATGTCCCAAAGAAAAGCTTTAATCTCATTACTCTTAGAAGAAACGAAACCCGAGGGGAATCATCTGAGGAGCCAGAATATGTGTCTCACTCTGAAGGTTTAATTGAATCCCTGGGAGAGAAGTAAAAGCCTAAGGGAATCGGTTAGAGCCAGTTAGGAAAAAAACAGACTGAAACTTTTCTTGAAAACCCGTGGGCCACGAAAGACCTCAACAAATTCGTCTACAACTAACCAGAAGAAAAAGATACAATCTAAAGATTTAAATTGCAGCCCCCTGGACCACTTCATTACTCACTGGAAAACTCTGACGACCAGCCACAAAAAAGTAAGCCTAAACTGGGACTTTATTTTGAAACCTTGTCATTGACGCTAAACCACAATAGAATCGTTTACCGTGGCATGAACAGCATGAATAGAGGTACCAATCTAAAGCTTAAGTTTTGAGACGTGCATGGGCCACGTCAAACACGAATAACATCCTCTGACTCCAGTTAAAACAAAATTTCCAAACTAAAGCTTTACTCTCTAGCCCTTCAGGTTACGCCAAACCCCAGGAGAATCGTCTCACGCCAGCTACACAATAAGTCACAAATAGACGCTTTATTTTGAAGTCCCTTGAAGCCACACAGAACCAAAACAGAATTGTCTAGCAACAACCACAAAAATAGTAAAAACAAGCTCTGCTTTGGATCTCCTTTGGCCATGAAAAACCCAAAGGGAATCGTCTGGCGGAGCCAGAACAAAAGTCTGAAAGAGAAACTGATTTTTGAAGCTCTCTGATTCACACTCAAATCCTAACACATTCATTTGTCGTCACTCATAACATAAGTACAAAACTAACAATATAATCTTCAATCAAAAGTCACCCCCTCCCCAGAAAAAAGATACGGAAAAAGAAAAGCATTTCTTTTAAGCCACTTGGACCACGACAAACCACATGCGAAATGTCTTCAAAGCCAAAACAAAATTTTTAAATCAAAGCTGAACGTTGATGCTCTCCTGTCCACTCGAAGTCTTAATGGAATGATCTAATGACAACCTGAAGAAAAGTCCCAAGCTGAAGCTTTACTCTGAAGTTTGGATTTCACCAAACCCTAATATAATCTTCTTGTGCCAGCGATAACAAAAGTCCCATACATTTTATAGCTAAATGAAGAAAGCGGAGAGCCAAAATAAACATTTGGCGAAAACAAGATTAAAAGTCGTAGAGTAAAGCTGTATTTTGAAGCCCTTTACACAACGGAAAACCCAGTGTGGAGCGTTTCACGCCAGCAAAGAAAAAAAAAATGAAGCCCTACCTTCAAGCCCAGTATATTACTTCAATTAACAAGCGAATCCTCGTTCCCCTGAGAATATAACATTAGCAATCTGAGGCCTGATTTTGAAGCCACATGGGAGTGACGAAATCCAGTAATAATCGTCTGACGCTGGCCAGAACAAAACACCCAAAGACAAGCATTTTTTGTTCAGATATTTGGGCTAAAGCAAAACCAAAAAGATCATTTGGTGAAGTAAATAACAAAACTTCCGAAGGGAGTCTTTATTTTGAAGCCCCTTGGATCCTGTAAAACCATAAATGAATCGTCTAACGACAGCCACAACAATAGTTACTGAGAAAAGCTTTACTTTGAAACTCCTTGGGCCTCGACAACTTCCAAGGTAAACGTCTGTAGGATCCAGAACAAATGTCAAAAACTGAAGCTAAAATTTGAAACTCTTTTTTCCACCTCTAAACGTACCAGAACCAGAAGAAAAGTTCCAAACTGAAGCTTTACTTTGAAGGCCCGTGGGCTAAGCCAAACCCCAATACAATCGTCTGCCGTCAGCATTAGGAAAGTCCCAAAAAGAAGACTCACTTTCAATTTTAGTGAGCCAAGCCAAACCTCAATGGAACCATAACCGCAAGGCAGATTAAAAGCTTCATACCATAGCTATGCATTGGAACTCTATAGGCAACGTTAAGCCTCAAGGAAATTTTCAGGTGCAAGCCAGAAATAAAAATAAGTGAAGGTTTACTTTGGAGGCCCGTAGGCCACGCCATTCCAAAGTAGAATTCACTCTTGCAGCATCAGAAGAAAACTCCCAAATTGACACTTTAATCAAAAGCCCTATGGACCTCGCAAATATCGAAGATAATCAGCTGACGCCACTCATAAGAAAAGTTCCAAAGAGAAACATTATCTTATACCAAGGGTGGCTACGGGAAACCACAATCAAATCATCTGCCGCCAGCCAAAACTAATGTCCCAAAGAAAAGCTTTAATCTCATTACTCTTAGAAGAAACGAAACCCGAGGGGAATCATCTGAGGAGCCAGAATATGTGTCTCACTCTGAAGGTTTAATTGAATCCCTGGGAGAGAAGTAAAAGCCTAAGGGAATCGGTTAGAGCCAGTTAGGAAAAAAACAGACTGAAACTTTTCTTGAAACCCGTGGGCCACGAAAGACCTCAACAAATTCGTCTACAACTAACCAGAAGAAAAAGATACAATCTAAAGATTTAAATTGCAGCCCCCTGGACCACTTCATTACTCACTGGAAAACTCTGACGACCAGCCACAAAAAAGTAAGCCTAAACTGGGACTTTATTTTGAAACCTTGTCATTGACGCTAAACCACAATAGAATCGTTTACCGTGGCATGAACAGCATGAATAGAGGTACCAATCTAAAGCTTAAGTTTTGAGACGTGCATGGGCCACGTCAAACACGAATAACATCCTCTGACTCCAGTTAAAACAAAATTTCCAAACTAAAGCTTTACTCTCTAGCCCTTCAGGTTACGCCAAACCCCAGGAGAATCGTCTCACGCCAGCTACACAATAAGTCACAAATAGACGCTTTATTTTGAAGTCCCTTGAAGCCACACAGAACCAAAACAGAATTGTCTAGCAACAACCACAAAAATAGTAAAAACAAGCTCTGCTTTGGATCTCCTTTGGCCATGAAAAACCCAAAGGGAATCGTCTGGCGGAGCCAGAACAAAAGTCTGAAAGAGAAACTGATTTTTGAAGCTCTCTGATTCACACTCAAATCCTAACACATTCATTTGTCGTCACTCATAACATAAGTACAAAACTAACAATATAATCTTCAATCAAAGTCACCCCCTCCCCAGAAAAAAGATACGGAAAAAGAAAAGCATTTCTTTTAAGCCACTTGGACCACGACAAACCACATGCGAAATGTCTTCAAAGCCAAAACAAAATTTTTAAATCAAAGCTGAACGTTGATGCTCTCCTGTCCACTCGAAGTCTTAATGGAATGATCTAATGACAACCTGAAGAAAAGTCCCAAGCTGAAGCTTTACTCTGAAGTTTGGATTTCACCAAACCCTAATATAATCTTCTTGTGCCAGCGATAACAAAAGTCCCATACATTTTATAGCTAAATGAAGAAAGCGGAGAGCCAAAATAAACATTTGGCGAAAACAAGATTAAAAGTCGTAGAGTAAAGCTGTATTTTGAAGCCCTTTACACAACGGAAAACCCAGTGTGGAGCGTTTCACGCCAGCAAAGAAAAAAAAAATGAAGCCCTACCTTCAAGCCCAGTATATTACTTCAATTAACAAGCGAATCCTCGTTCCCCTGAGAATATAACATTAGCAATCTGAGGCCTGATTTTGAAGCCACATGGGAGTGACGAAATCCAGTAATAATCGTCTGACGCTGGCCAGAACAAAACACCCAAAGACAAGCATTTTTTGTTCAGATATTTGGGCTAAAGCAAAGCCCAAAAGATCTTTTGATGTAATACATATCAAATTTCCAAAGGGAAACTTTACTTTGAAGCCCCTTCGACCCCGTAAAACCATAAAACCATAACGACAGCTACAACAATAGTTACTAAGAAAAGCTTTACTTTGAAACACCTTGGGCCACGATATCTCCCAAGGGAAACGTCTGTAAGATTCAGAACAAATGTCCTAAATCAAACTAACCTTTGAAGCTCTCTTGTCTACCCTTGAAGTTAATAAAATAATCTATGGTCAACCAGAAGAAAAGCTCCAAACTGAAGATTTACTTTGAAGGCCCGTGGGCTACGCCAAACCTCAATATAATCGTTTGCCGTCAGCATTAAGAAAAGTCCCAAAAAGAAGTCTAACTTTCAATCTTTGTGAACCAAGCCAAACCTCAATGGAATCATAAGAGGAAGCCAAATCAAAACCCCGATACCATAGCTATATATTAGAGCCCTTTGGGCAACGTTAAACCCCAAGAAAATCGTCTGGTGCAAACCAAAAAAAAAATAAGTGAACGTTTACTTTGAAGACCTGTGGGCCACGTCATTCCAATATAGAATCGTCTCTTGTAGGATCAGAAAAAGATACCAAAGGGACACTTTAATTGAAAGCCCTGTGGGCCTTGCAAATCTCTAAAACAATTAGCTGGATCCACTCAAAAGAAAAGTTCCAAAGAGAACCATAATTCTATACCAAGGATGGGCACGCGAAACCACAATTAAAGCGTCTGCCGCCAGCCAAAACTAATGTCCCAAAGTTCAGTGACCGTAGACCAAACGAAACCCGAGGGGAATTACTTTTGGAGCCAGAATAAGTGTCTCAAACTGATGCTTTACTTTGAAGGCCAGAGAGAAACACAAAAGACTAAGGGAACCGGTTGGAGCTAGTTAGGAAATAAAACAAACTTAAACATTACTTGGATATACGTGGGCCACGAAAAATCTCAACATATTCATCTACAACTAATTAGACCAAAAAAATTACAAACAGAAGCATTAACTTGCATCCCCCTGGACCACGTCATTATCCAGACTGGTGCTTTACTTTGAAACCTTGTAATTCACGCTAAACTACAATAGAATCGTTCATCGCGGTATGAATAAAAAAACAAACTAAATCTTAACTTTTGAGGCCTGCATTGAACACGTCAGACACGAATAACATCCTCTGACTCTAGTTGAAACAAAATTCCCAAACTGAAGCTTCACTTTCAAGCCCTCCATGTTACACCAAATCTCATGAGAATCGTGTTTCCCCTGCCAAACCATAAGTCACAAAGAGAAGTTATATTTTGAAGTCCCTTGAGCCATAAAAAACTACAATAGAAAAGTCTAGAAACAGCCACAAAAATAGTATGAAGCAACTCCGTTTTGAAGCGCTTTGGCCCACGAAAAACTCAAAGGGAATCGACTGGCTGAGCGAAAATAAAAGTTTGAAACAGAAACTAATTTATGAAGCTCTCCGATTCACTTCGAAATCCTAACATTTTCATTTTTAATCACTCAGAACAAAAGTCCAAAACTTAAGCTTTACATTGAAGCCCATTAAGCTACGTAAGACCACAGAAGAATTGTCAAACGAAAGCCCAAAAATAAAAAGATGCTGAAAAAGGAAAAAAATTCTTTAAAGCCAATCGGACCATGACAAACCACATGCGAAACGTTTTCAAAACCAGCAAAAAGCTCCAAAGGAAAGCTTCACAATGAAGCACTCTTGTCCACCCGAAATCCAGATAGAAACGTAAAGGTAACCAGATGAAAAGTCCCAAGCTGAAGCTTTACTTCAAAAGACTGTTGACTACACCAAACCCTAATGTAATCGTCTGGTGCCAGTGTTAAGATAATTCCCACACAGAAACTTTATTTTGAAGCTACATGAAGAGATAGAAGAGCCAAAATAAACTTTTGGCGCAAGCAAGATTAAAAGTCGAAGAATAAGACTGCTTTGAAGCCCTTTACGCGACAGAAAACCCAATGTGAGCCTTTGACGCCAGCAAATGAAAAAAAAAAAAATAAGAACAGAAAAAACTAAAGCTCTGCTTTCAAGCCCAGTATATTACGCCAAAACACAATAGAATCATCTTTCAATGGAAAAGATAACATCAACAATATAAGGCCTGACTTTGAAGCCACCATGGGCCAAGTCGATAAGCAATAGAATCGTCTGACGCTGGCCAAGACGAAACACCCAAAAATAAGTTTTATTCACGCTATCTGGGCTAAAGCAAAGCCAAAAAAATAATTTGATGAGGTACACAACAAAGCATCCAAAGGGAAACTTTAATTTGAAGCCCCTTGGACCCTGTAAAACCATAAGTGTATCGTCTAACGACAGCCATAACAATACTTACTAAAAATAGCTTTACTTTGAAACTCATTAGGCCACGACAACTAAGGCAAACGTCTGTAGGATCCAAAACAAATGTCAAAAACAGAAGCTAAACTTTGAAGCTCTCTTGTCCACCCCTAAACTTAATAGAATAATCTATCGTGAACTAGAAGAAAAGCTCCAAGCTGAAGCTTTACTTTGAGGACCCGTGGGCTACGCCAAACCCTAATACAATCGTATGCCGCCAATATTAAGAAAATTCCCAAAAAGAAGACTCACTTTCAGTCTTTGTGAGCCAAGACAAGCCTCAATGGAATCATAAGCGCAAGTCAGACTAAAAGCCTCATACCATAGCTATGCATTAGAACTCTTTGGGCAACGTTAAACCCAAAGGAAATTCTCAGGAGCTAACCAGAAATAGAAATAAGTGAAGGTTTACTTTTAAGGTTCGTGGGCCGCGCTATTCCAGAGTATAATAGTCTCTTGCAGGATCAGAAGAAAACTCCTAAATTGGCGCTTTAATTAAAAGCCCTGTGGGCCTCGCCGATCTCCAAGATAATCACCTGTTGCCACTCGAAAGAAGTTCCAAAGAGAACCATTATCTTATATCAAGGGTGGACACGCGAAACCACAGTTAAATCGTCTGCCGCCAGCCAAAACTAATGTCCCAAAGGAAAGCTTTAATTTCAGCACTCGTAGACCAAACGAAATCAGAGGGGAATAATTTTTGAAGCCAGAATAAGAGTCTGGAGCTGATGCTTTACTTTGAAGCCCTGAGATCAACGCAAAAGCCTAAGGGAATCGGTGAGAGCCAGTTAGGACAAAAGTAAACTGAAAATTTACTTGGAAACCTGTGGGCCACGAAAACCCACTACAGAATCGTCTACAACTAACCAGAAAAAAGTTACAAACTGAAGTTTTAATTTGCAGCCTCCTGGACCACGTCATTACATAATGAAAAGCTCTGACGCCAGCCACAAAAATAATCCAAACTGGCGATCTTATTTGAAACGCTGTAATTCACGCTAAACAGCAATAGAATCGTTTATTGCAGCATGAATGGAAGTACCAAACTAAAACTTAACTTTTGAAGCTTGCATGCGCCACGTCAAACACGAATTACTTCCTCTGACTCCAGTTAAAATATATTCCCAAACTGAAACTTTACTTTAAGCCCTCCAGGTTACGCCAAACCTCATGAGAATCGTCTAGCGCCAGCCACACCATAAGTCACAAACAGACGTTCTATTTTAAAGTCCTTTGAGCCACACAAAACCAAAATAGAACCGTGTAGCAACAGTCACAAAAATAGTAGAGAAAAATAGTAAAAAAGCAAAAAGTATCGTCTACCGGAGCCAGAACAAAAATCTTTAACCGAAATTAATTTATGAAGCTCTCCGATTCACACCTAATCACGTTCCGTGACCTTTTTGATATATGAAACTATCTAAAGATACAGTTCTTTCCTGTATTAAGTACTACTCTTCATGATTTGATTGTGAATCTCCATTTCCTTTCTAAACATATTAATTTTCATTCCGTTATCGCATCTGTAATTTTATTCCTATATTCTGCATTACTGTTCTCTTTACACTCTTTTCTTGTCTACTTTTTCATGTACTTTCTCCTCCTTTCTAAAACCTAATACATTCATTTGTCGTCGCTCAGAACAAAAGTATAAAGCTGAAGCTTTACTTTGAAGCCCTTTAGGCTACGTAAGACCACAATAAAATCGTCAAACGAAAGCCAAAAGAAATAGATTCCGAAAGAGAAAAGTTTTTTTTAAAGCCACTTGGACCACGACAAACCACATGGGAAACGTTTTCAGAGCCAGAACAAAAGTTCCAAATTAAAGCTGAATATTGAAGCTCTCTTATCCACCCATAATCCCAATGGGATCATCTGACGGCAAGCAGAAAAGTCCCAGGCTAAGGCTTTACATTGAAGGCCCGTAGACTACACAAACCGTAATATAATCTTTTGGCGCCAGCGGTAACAAACGTCCCACACAGAAATTTCATTTTGAAGCTACATGAACAAAGCGGAGAGCCAAAATAAACATTAAAAGTCGAGGTATAAAGCCGTACTTTGAAACCCTTTACGCGAGGAAAACCCAATGTGGAGTGTTTGACGCCTGCAAAAAAAAAAAAAAAAAGAAAAAGAAAAAAGCATAACCTTCAAGCCCAGTATCTCATTTCAAATCACATGAGGATTATCTTTCGCCGGAAAGCCACCATGGGCCACGACGATAAGCAATGAAATCGTCTGACGTTGGCTAGGACAAAACACCCAAACACAAGCTTTTTTTCTTAAGCTATCTGGGCTAAAGCAAAGCCCAAAAGATCTTTTGATGAAATACATAACACAATTTCCAAAGGGATGCTTTAATTTGAAGCCCCTTGGAACCTGTAAAATCATAAGTGAATCGTCTAACGACAGCCACAACAATAGTTACCAATAAAAGCTATACTTTGAAACTCCTTGGGCCAAGACAACTCTCAAAGGAAACGACTGTAAGATCCAGAACAAATGTCCCAAACTGAAGCTAAGCTTTGAAGCTCTCTTGTCTACTCCTAAACTTAATAGAATAATCTATGGTCAATCAGAAAAAAGTTCCAAACTGAAGCTTTACTTTGAAGGCCCGTTGGGTACGCTAAATCCCAATACAATTGTTTGCCATAGTCAATAGGAAAAGTCCAAACAAGAAAACTCTCTTTCAATCTTTGTGAGCTAAACCAAACTTCAATGGAAACATAATCGTAAGCCAAATTAAAAGCCCCATACCATAGCTATGCATCAGGATCCCTTTGGGCAACGTTAAACCAAAGGATATCGTCTGGTGCAAGCCGGAAAAAAAATGAGAATGTTTACTTTGAAGGCCCATGTGCCACACCATTCCAAAGTAGAATCGTCTTTTTAAGGATCAGAAGAAAACTCCCGAATAGACGCTTTAATCAAAAGCCCTGTGGGCCTCGCCAATCTCCAAAATAGTCAGCTAGCACCACTGAGAAGAAAAGTTCCAAAGAGAACCATCATTTTGTACCAGGGGTGGCTACGCGAAACCACAATAAAATCGTCTGCCGCTAGCCAAAACTAATTTCCCCCCAAAAAAGATTTAATTTCAGTACTCGTAGACCAAACAAAATCCAAGGGAAATCATTTTTGAAGCCAGAATAAATGTCTCATACTGATGATTTACTTTGAATCCCTGAGAGCAACGCAAAAGCCTAAGGGAATCGCTTGGATCCAGTTAGGGAAAAAAATAACTGAGACTTTACTTGGAAGCCTGTAGGCCACGAAAAACCTCAACATTTTCGTCTACAACTAACCAGATAAAAAGTTACAAACTGAAGCTTTAATTTGCAGCCCCCTAGACCAAGTAACTACCCAATGAGAAACGCTGACGCCAGCCACGGAAAATAGCCCAAACTGGTGCTTTACTTTGGAGCCCTGTAATTCACGCTACACCACGATAGAATCGTTTACCACGACATGAATAGAAGTACCAAAAGAAAACTTAACTTTTGAAGCCTGCATGGGCTACGTCAAGCACGAATAACATTCTCTGACTCCAGTTAAAACATAATTCCCTAACTGAAGCTCTACTTTGAAGCCCTCCAGGCTACACCAAACCTCACGAGAATCGTCTCGCGCCAGCCACACAAAGAGAAGCTGTATTTTGAAGTTCCTTGAGCCACACAAAATTATAATAGAATAGTCGAGCAACAGCCACTAAAATAGTAAAAAGAAAAGCTCTACTCTGAAGTCCTTTCGGAAACACACACACACACAAAAAAAAAAAACAAGGAGAATCGTCTAGCGGAACCAGAAGAAAAGTCTGAAACAGAATCTAATTTTTGAAGCTATCCGTTTCACTCTTTAATCCTCATACGTTCATTTGTCGTCATTCAGATCAAAAGTCCAAAATTGAGGCTTTACTTTGAGCCCGCTTAGGCTACGTAAGACCACAAGAGAATCATCAAACGAAAGCTAAAAGAAAAAGATACTGAAAAAGAAAAGCTTTCCTGTAAAGCCACTTGGACGACGACAAACCACATGCGAAACGTTTTCAGAGCCAGAAGAAAAGCTCCAAATTAAAGTTTCATATTGAAACTCTCTTGTCCACCCGAAATTCTAATTGGGAAAAGTCCCAAGCTGAAGCTATACTTTGAAGGCCCGTTCACAACACCAAACCATATTGTAATCGTCTGGCGCTAGTGTTAGTAAACGTCCCACACAGAAGTTTCATTTTGAAGCTGCATGAACAAAGCTGAAAAAAGAAAGAAAAAAAACTGAAGGACTGACTTCAAGCCCAGTACATTACTGCAAACCACAATGGAATCACCTTTGCCGGAAAAAATAATATTAGCAATCTGAGGCCTGACTTTGAAGCCACCATTAGCCAAGTCGTTAACCAATAAAATCGTCTAATGCTGGACAGAACAAAACACCCAAAAATAAGCTTTTTTCAAGCTATCTGGGCTATGGCGAAGACCAAAAGATCTTTTGATAAAATATATAAAAAAATTTCCAAAGGAAGGCTTTACTTTAAAGCCTCTTGCACCTTGTAAAACTATAAGTGAATCGTCTAACGACGGCCACAACAATAGTTACTAAGAAAAGCTTTACTTTGAAGCTCC
This sequence comes from Panulirus ornatus, assembly GCF_036320965.1. NCBI lineage: Eukaryota > Metazoa > Arthropoda > Malacostraca > Decapoda > Palinuridae > Panulirus > Panulirus ornatus. The sequence continues at coordinate 22,447,202 of NC_092243.1, read as the reverse complement.
TTGGGCCACGACAAATCCCAAGGGAAACGTCTGTAAGATCCAGAACAGATGTCCCAAACTGAAAATAAACTTTGAATCTCTCTTGTCTACCCAGAAACTTAATATAATAATCTATCGTTAACCAGAGGAAAAGTTCCAAACTGAATCTTTACTTTGAAGGCCCTTGGGGTGCGCCTAACCCCAATACAATCGTCTGCCGTCAACATTATGAAACTTCCCAAAAAGAAGACTTCCTTTCAATCTCTGTGAGCCAAGCCAAACCTCAATGGAATCATAGGCGAAAGCTAGATTAAAAGCCTATTACCATAGCTATGCACTGGAACCCTTTGGGCAGTGTTAAACCCCAAGGAAATCGTCTGGTCAAGCCAGAAAAAAAACAAGTGAATGTTTACTTTCAAATACCTTGGGCTGCGCCATTCTAAAGTAGAATCGTCTTTTGAAGGATCAGAAGAAAACTCCCAAAGGGACACTTTAGTTAAAAGCACTTTGGGACTGCCGCCAATCAATAGAAAAGCTCCAAGGAGAAAGATTATTTCATACCACGCAAAACCACAATTAAATCGTCTGCCACCAGCTAAAACTAATGTATCAAATAAAAGCTTTAATTTCAGTACTAGTAGACCAAACGAAACAAGAGAGAAATCACTTTCGAGGCCAGAATAAGAGTCTCAAACTGATGCTTTACTTTGAAGCACTGAGAGCAACGCAAATGACTAAGGGAATCGGTAGGAGCCAGTTAGGAAAAAGCAATTTGAAACTTTACTTGGAAACCCGTGGGCAAAAAAAATCCACAAAAAATAATCCAAACTGGTGATATATTTTGAAACCCTGTAATTCACGGCAAACCGCAATCGAATCGATTGTCGCGGTTAATGGAAGTACCAATATAAAGCTTAACTTCTGAAGCTTGCATTGGCTACGTCAAACATGAATAGCATCCTCTGACTCCAGTTGAAAAAGATTCCCAAACTGAAGCTTTAATTTAAAGCCCTCCAGGTTACGGCAAACCTCACGAGAATCGTTTAGCGCCAGCTATACCATAAGTCAAAAAGAGACGTTTTATTTTGAAGTTCCTTGAGCCACACAAAGCCACAGTAGAATTGTCTAGCTACAGCCAAAAAATAGTAAAAAATATCTGCTTTGAAGCCCTTTGGGCCACGAAAAACCCAAAGAGAATCGTCTTTCGGAGCCAAAACAAAATTCTGAAACAGAAACTAATCTATGAAGCTCTCCGATTCACTCCCGAATCTTAATACATTCATTTGTCGTCAAGAAGATAAAAAAAACTTTAAAACTGAAGCTTTATTTTGAAGCCCCTTTGGCTACGTAAGACCATAATAGAATCGTCACACGAAAGCAAAAATAGAAAAGATACTGAAAAAGAAAAGCTTTTTTCTAAAGCCACTTGGACCACGACAAAGCACATGCAAAACGTTTTCAGAGCCAGAACAAAAGTTCCAAATCAATGCTTAAAATTGAGACACTTTTATCCACCCTAAATACTAATAGAATCTTCTGATGGCAACCAGAAGAAAAGTCCCAAGCTTTACTTTGAAGACACGTTGACTACACCAAACCCTAATATGATCGTCTGGCGCCAGCGTTAACAGAAGTCCCACACAAAAGTTTCATTTTGAAGCTACATGAACATAGCGGAGATCCAAAAGAAACATTTGGTGCAAACAAGATTAAAAGTTGAAGAAGAAATCCATGATCTGAAAGCCCTTTAAGCAACGGAAAATACAAAGTGTAGCGTTTGAAGCCAGCAATAATAATAATAATAAAAATAAAACTGAAGCTCTAACTTCAAGCCCAGTATATTACTCTAAACCACAATAGAATCAGCTTTCCGCGGAAAAAAATAACATTAACAATCTGAGGCCTGACTTTGAGGCCACCATGGGCCAAGTCGATAACCAATAAAATCGTCTTACGCTGGCCAAAACAAAACACCCATACATAAGCTTTTTTTCAGGCTATCTGGGCTAAAGCAAAGAACCAAAGACCATTTGATGAAGTATATAGCAAAAGTTTCAAAGAGAAGCTTTACTTTGAAGCCCCTTGGACATCAATACAATGGTCTGCCGTCAGCATTAAGAAAAGTGAAAAAAAGAAGAATCACTTATAATCTCTCTGAGCTATGCCAAAAATCAAACGAATCATAAACGCAAGTCTGATTAAAAGCCCCATACCATACCTATGCATTGGACCCCTTTGGGCAACTTTAAATCCCAAGGAAAGCGTCTGGTGCAAGCCACGCAAAATAAAAGCTCCAAAGAGAAATATTTTTCATACCAAGGGTGGTACAGCGAAACCACAATTAAATCGTCTGTTAGCAGCCAAAACTATTGTCCCTAAGAAAAACTATAATTTCAGTACTCGCAAACCAAACGAAATCCAAGGGGACTGATTTTGAAGCCAGAATAAGTGTCTCAAACTGATGCTTTACTTTGAAGCCATGAGACCAACGCAAAAACCTAAGGGATTAGGTTGGAGCCAGTTAGGGAAAAAATACACTGAAACTATACTTGGAAACCTATGGGCCACGAAAATCCTCAACAGATTCCTCTACAACTAACCAGAAAAAAGTTACAACCTGAAGCTTTAATTTGCAGCCCCCTGGACCACGCCATAACCCAATGAAAAACTCTGAGAAATCCACAAAAAATAGCCAGATTGGTGCTTTACTTTGAAACCTTGTAATTCACGCTAACCCACAATAGAATCGTTTATCGCGGCGTGAATTGAAGTACCAAACAAAGGCTTAACTTTTGAAGCCTGCATACACCACGTCAAACACGAATAATATCCTCTGACCCCAGTTAAAATAAAATTCCCAAACTGAAGCTTTACTTTCAAGCCCTCCAGGATACGCCAAACCTAACTAGAATCGTCTCGCGACAGCCATACCATAAGTCACAAAGAGAAGCATTTTTTCAAGTTCCTTGAGCCACACAAAACCAAAATAGAATTGTCTAGCAACAGCCACAAAATAGTAAAAAACAAAAATGCTTTGAATCCCTTTCGGCCACGAAAAGACCAAAGGGAATCGTGTGGCGGAACCAGAGCAAAAGTCTAAAACAGAAACAAGTTTTTGAAGCTCTCCGATTAACATCCAAATCCTAATACGTTTATTTGTCGTCATGAAGAGAAAAGTCCAAAACTGAAGCTTTACCGTGAAGCCTCTTAAGACCACAATAGAATCGTCAAACGAAAGCAAAATAAAGAGATACTGAAAAAGAAAAGCTTTTCCTTAAATCCACTTGGACCACGACAAACCAGATGCAAAATGTTTTTAGAGCCAGAATTTAAGTTCCATATTAAAGCTTAACATTGAAGGTCTCTTGTCCACCCGAAATCCAAATAGAATCATTTGACCGTAGTCAGAAGGAAAGTCCTAAGCTGAAGCTTACTTTGAAGGCCCATTGACGACACAAAAACTAAATGTAGTCTTCTGTCGCCAGCATTAACAAAAGTCCCACACAGAAGTTTCATTTGGAGATACTTGAACAAAGCGGAGAGCCAGATTAAATATTTAGCGCAAATAATGTTAAAAGTCGAGAAATAAAGCTGTATTTTGAATGACTTTACGCAACGGAAAACCTAATGTGTAGCGTTTGACGATGGGAAAAAAAAGAAAAAAGAAAAGAAAAACTGAAACTCTTTCTTCAAGCCCAGTATATTATTCCAAATCACAACAGTATCATCTTTCGCTGGAAAAAAAAATCAGCAATCTAAGGCCCAACTCTGAAGCCACCATGGGCCAAATCGATAACCGATAAAATCGTCGGACGTTGGCTAAAACAAAAAAACAAAATAAGTTTTTTAAGCTATCTGGGCTAAAGCAAAGCATAAAAGAACTTTTGATGAAATACATAACAAAGTCTTCAAAGGGAAGCTTTACTTTGATGTCCCTTGGACCCTGTAAAACCATAAGTAAATCGTCTAACGACAGCCACAACAAACGTTAGTAAGAAAAGCTTTATTTTGAAGCTCCTTGGGCCACGACAACTCCCAAGGGAAACGTCTGTAGGATCCAGAACAAATGTCGCAAACTGAAGGTGAACTTTGAAGCTCTCTTGGCTACCCAAAAACTTAATAGAATAATCTATCGTTATCCAGAAGAAAACATCCTAAATGAAGCTATACATTGAAGGCTCGTGCGCTACGCCAAGCCCCAATACAATTGTCTGCCATCAACATTAAGAAAAGTCCAAAAAAGAAGACTCACTTTAAATCTTTGTGAGACCAGCCAAACCTGAATGGAATCATAAGCGCAAGCCAGATTAAAAGCCTAATACCATGGCTATGCATTGCAACCGTTTGGGCAACGTTAAACAACAAGGAAATCGTCTGGTGCAAGCCAGAAAATAAGAATAATTGAAGGTTTACTTTGAAGGCCCATAGGCCTCGCCATTCCAAAGTAGAATCATCTTTTGTAGGATAAGAAGAAAACTGCTAAAGGGACACTTTAATCAAAAGTCTTTGGGGACCTTGCCAATCTCCAAAACAACCAGTTGAAGCCACTCAAAAGAAAACTTCCAAAGAGAAGCATCATTTTATACCAAGGTGGCCACGCGAAACCACAATTAAATCGTCTATCGCAAGCCAAAACTAGTTCCCAAAGGAAAGCGCTAATTTCAGTACTCGTAGACCTAATAAAATCCGTAAGGAATCATTTTGGAACGAGAGTAATTGTCTCAAACTGATGCTTTACTTGAAGCCCTGAGAACAACGCAAAAGCTAATGGAATCTGTTAGAAGCCAGTTAGGAAAAAAGAAAACTGAAACTTTACTTGGAAACCCGTGGACCACGAGAAACCTCAACAGATTCTTCCACAATTAACCAGAAAAAATTTACGACTGAAGCTTTAATTTGCAGCCCCTTCGACCACGCCATTACCCAATGAAAAACTCTGACGCCAGCCACAGAAAATAGCTCAAACTGGTGCTTTATTTTGAAACCCCGTAATTCACGCTAAGCCGCAATAGTATCGTTTACCGCGGCATGAATATAAGCACCAAACTAAAGCTAAACTTTTGAAGCCTGCATGAGCCACTTCAAACATGAATGACATCCTCTGACTCGAGTTAAAACCAAATTCCCAAACTGAAGCTTAACTTCCACGCCCTCCAGAATCGTCTCGTGCCAGACGCACAATAAGAAACAAAGAGAAGTATTCTTTTGAAGTTCCTTGAGCCACGCACCACCACAATAGAAATTTCAAGCAACAGCCCCAAAAATAGTAAACAAAAGCCTTGCTTTGAAGCCTTTTGGGCCACGAAAATCCGAAAGGGAATCAACTGGCGGAGCCATAAAAAATACTGAAACTAATATTTGAAGCTCTCTGATTCACTCCCATCTCAATACATTGATTTGTCGTGATTCAGAACAAACGTCCAAAACCAAAGCTTTACTTTGAAGCTTCTTAGGCTACGTAAGACGAAAAAAGAATCGTCAAACGAAATTCAAAAACAAAAAAAGATACTGAAAAGAAAGGCTTTTCCTTAAAGCCACTTGGACCACCACAAACAACATGCAAAACGTTTTCAGAGCCAAAACAAAAGTTCGTTGACTACACCAAACCCTAATAAATATATTCATCTATCGCCAATGTTAACAAAGGTGCCAAACAGAAGTCTCATTTTGAAGCTACAAGATCAAAGTGGAGAGCCAAAATAAGCATTTGGTGGAAACAACATTAAAAGTCGAAGAATAAATCTGTACCTTGAAGCCCTTTACGTGAAGGAAACCCCAATATGGAGCGTTTCACCCCAGGAAAAAAGAAAAGAAAAATAGAAAAAATAGATAAAAACTGAATCTCTTCCTTCAAGCCCAGTATATTACGCCAAACCACAATAAAATCATCTCTCGCCGAAAAAAATAGCATTAACTATCTGAGGCCTGACTCTGAAGCCATCATCCGCCAAGTTGATAACCAGTAAAACCGCCTGACACTGACCAGAACAAAACACACAAACATAAGGTTTTTCTTAAACTATCTGGGCTACGCAAACTCCCAGTATAATCATTTCATAAAATACAGAACAAAATTTCCAGAGGGAAGCTTTACTTTGAAGTACCTTTGGCTCTCTAAACCATAAGTGAATCGCTTAACGACAGCCACAACAATAGTCACTAAGAAAAGCTTTGCTTTGAAACCCCTTTTGCCACTACAACTTCCAAGGGATACGTCAGTAGGATCCAAAACAAATGTCCCAAACTGAAGCTAAACTTTGAAACTCTCTAGTCTACCCCTCAACCTAATGTGATAATCTATCGTTAAAAAGAAGAAAAGTTCAAACTAAAGCTTTACTTTGAAGTCCCGTGGGCTACGCTAAACCCAAATGCATTCGTGTGCCGCCAGCATTAAGAAAAGATCCAAAAAGAAGACTCATTTTCAATCTCTATGAACAAAGCCAAACCTCAAAGGAATCATAAGCGCAAGCCAGCTTAAAAGTCCCATACCAAAGATATACATTGGAACCCTTTGGGCAACGTTAAACCCCAAGGAAATCGTCTGGTGCAAGCCAGAAAAAATTAGGTTAAGGTTGACTTTGAAGGCCCTTGGGCTAAGCGATTGCAGAGTAGAATCGTCTCTTGCAAAATCAGAAGAAAATTCCTTAAATGACGCTTCACTTAAAAGCCCTGTGGGCCTCGCTAATTTCCAAAACATTCGGCTGGCACCACTCAAAATAAAAGTTCCAAAGAGAGCCAATATTCTATACCACGCGAAATGAAAATTAAGTCGCCTATCGCCATCCAAAAGAAATGTCCTAAAGAAAAGCTTGAATTTCAGTATTCATAGGGGAATCATTTTTTGAGCCAGAACAAGTGTCTCAAATTGATGCTTTACTTTGAATCCCTGAAGGCAACGCTGAAGCCTAAGGGAATCGGCTGCAGCCAGTTAGGCAAAAAGCAAACTAGAAATATACTTGGAAGCCCATGGCCACGAAAAACATTAAAAGATTCTTCTACTACTAACCAGAAAAAAGTTACAGACTAAACCTTGAATTTGCAGCAACATGGACCACGCCAAATACCCAATGAAAACTCTGACGCCAGCCACAAGGAATAGCCCAAACTGGTGCTTTACTTGAAACCCCGTAATTCACGCAAAAACACAATGGAATCGTTTACCACGGCATGAATAGAAGTACCAACCTAAAGCTTAATTTTTCAAGCCTGCATCTGCCACGTCATACACGAAGAACATCCTCTGGCGCCAGTTAAAACAAAATTCCCAAACTGAAGCTTTACTTTCAAGCGCTCCAGGCTACGACAAACCTCACTAGAATCATCTCGCGTTAGCGACACCTTAAGGCACAGAGACAAGCTTTATTTTGAAGTTCCTTGAGCCACACAAAACCACAATAGAATTGTCTAGCAATATCCACAAAAATAGTAAAAAAGAAAAAAAACGCTCTGCTTTGAATCTTTTTGGCCACGAAAAACCAATGAATCGTATGGCGGAGCCAGAGCAAAAGTCTGAAACAGAAACTAATTTTGAAGCTTTCAGATTTACTCTCAAAACCTAATACATTCATCTATCGTCACTCAGAACAAAAGTCCAAAACTGAAACTTTACTTTTAAGCCCCTTAGGCTACGTAAGACCACAACAGAATCGTCAAACCAAAGCCAAAAACAAAGTCATTGAAAAAGAAAAGCTTTTCGTTAAAGTCACTTGTACCACGACAAACCACATACGAAACGTTTACAGAGACAGAACAAAAGTTCCAGATTAAAGCTTAACATTGAAGCTCTCTTCGTCCACCCGAAATCCTAATAGAATCATATGATAGCATCGAGAAAAAATGTCCCAAGCTGGAGCTTTACTTTGAAGGCCCGTTGTCTACGCCAAGCTCTAATATGATAGTCTGCCGCCAGCGTTAACAAAATTGCCACACAGAAGTTTCATTTTGAACCTTCATGAACAAAGCTGAAAGCCAAAATTAAACCATGGCAGAAAAACAATTAAAAGTTGAAGGATAAAACTTTACTTTGAAGCCCTTTATGCGAGGGAAAGCCCAATCTGGAGCGTTTGACGCCACCAAAAAAATGAAAATGAAATTGAAGCTCTACCTACAAGCCCACTATGTTACGTCAAAACACAATAGAATCATCTCTCGTCGTAAAAAATACCATTAGCAATCTGGGGACTGACTTTAAAGCCAGCATGCACCAAGTCGATAAGCAATAAAATCGTTTGACGCTGGCCAGAACAAAATACCCAAACAAGCTTTTTTTCAAGGGATATGGTCTACTGCAAAGCCCAACAGATCATTAGATGAAACACAAAACAAAATTTCAAAAGGGAAAGTTTAGTTTAAAGCATCTGGGCCCTGTAAAACCATAAGTGTATCGTCTAACGACAGCCACAACAATAGTCACAAAGAAAAGCTTTACTTTGAAGACCCTTAGGCTACGACAAATCCCAAGAAAAACACCTGTAGGATCGAAAACAAATGTCCCAAACTGAAGCTAAACTTTGAAACTTTCTAGTCTACTCTTAAGCCTAATAGAATAAAAGGATAATCCAAACTGAAGCTTTATTTTGAAGGCCCGCGGGCTAAGCCAAACCCGAATACAATCGTCTGCCACCACCATTAAGAAATTTCCCAAAAAGAAGGCTTCCTTTCAATCTCTGTGAGCCAAGCCAAACCTCAATGGAATCATAGGCGAAAGCTAGATTAAAAGCCTATTACCATAGCTATGTACTGGAACCCTTTGGGCAATGTTAAACCCCAAGGAAATCGTCTGGTCAAGCCAGAAAAAAAGAGTGAATGTTTACTTTCAAATACCTTGGGCTGCGCCATTCTAAAGTAGAATCGTCTTTTGAAGGATCAGAAGCAAACTCCCAAAGGGACACTTTAGTTAAAAGCCCTTTGGGACTCGGCAATCTCCAAAACAATCGGCTGCCGCCAATCAATAGAAAAACATCAAGGAGAAAGATTATTTTATACCACGGATGGCAACGCAAAACCACAATTAAATCATCTGCCACCAGCTAAAACTAATGAATCAAATAAAAGCTTTAATTTCAGTACTAGTAGACCAAAGGAAACCAGAGAGAAATCACTTTTGAGGCCAGAATAAGAGTCTCAAACTGATGCTTTACTTTGAAGCCCTGAGAGCAACGCAAATGCCTAAGGGAATCGGTAGGAGCCAGTTAGGAAAAAAGCAATTTGAAACTTTACTTGGAAACCCATGGGCCACAAAAATCCACAAAAAATTATCCAAACTGGTGATATATTTTGAAACCCTGTAATTCACGGCAAACCGCAATCGAATCGATTGTCGCGGTTAATGGAAGTACCAATATAAAGCTTAACTTCTGATGCTTGCATTGGCTACGTCAAACATGAATAGCATCCTCTGACTCCAGGTGAAAAAGATTCCCAAACTGAAGCTTTAATTTAAAGCCCTCCAGGTTACGGCAAACCTCACGAGAATCGTTTATCGCCAGCCATACCATAAGTCAAAAAGAGACGATTTATTTTGAAGTTCCTTGAGCCACACAAAGCCACAGTAGAACTGTCTAGCTACAGCCATAAAATAATAAGAAATATCTGCTTTGAAGCACTTTGGGCCACAAAAAACCCAAAGAGAACCGTCTTTCGGAGCCAAAACAAAATTCTGAAACAGAAACTAATCTATGAAGCTCTCCGATTCACTCCCGAATCTTAATACATTCATTTGTCGTCAAGAAGATGAAAAAAACTTTAAAACTGAAGCTTTATTTTGAAGCCCCTTTGGCTACGTAAGACCATAATAGAATCGTCACACGAAAGCAGAAATAGAAAAGATACTGAAAAAGAAAAGCTTTTATCTAAAGCCACTTGGACCACGACAAAGCACATGCAAAACGTTTTCAGAGCCAGAACAAAAATTCCAAATCAATGCTTAAAATTGAGACACTTTTATCCACCCTAAATCCAATAGAATCTTCTGATGGCAACCACAAGAAAAGTCCCAAGCTTAAGCTTAACTTTGACGACCCGTTGACTACACCAAACCCTAATATGATCGTCTGGCGCCAGCGTTGACAGAAGTCCCACACAGAAGTTTCATTTTGAAGCTACATGAACATAGCGGAGATCCAAAAGAAACATTTGGTGCAAACAAGATTAAAAGTTGAAGAAAAAATCCATGCTTTGAAAGCCCTTTAAGCAACGGAAAATACAAAGTGGAGCGTTGGAAGCCAGCAATAATAATAATAATAAAAAAACTGAAGCTCTAACTTCAAGCCCAGTATATTACTCTAAACCACAATAGAATCAGCTTTCCGCGGAAAAAAATAACATTAGCAATCTGAGGACTGACTTTGAAGACACCATGGGCCAAGTCGATAACCAATAAAATCGTCTTACGCTGGCCAAAACAAAACACCCATACATAAGCTTTTTTTCAGGCTATCTGGGCTAAAGCAAAGAACGAAAGACCATTTGATGAAGTATATAGCAAAAGTTTCAAAGAGAAGCTTTACTTTGAAGCCACTTGGACCTCAATACATTGGTCTGCCGTCAGCATTAAGAAAAGTCAAAAAAAGATGAATCACTTTTAAAATCTCTGAGCCATGTCAAACCTCAAACGAATCATAAGCGCAAGTCTGATTAAAAGCCCCATACCATACCTATGCATTGGACCCCTTTGGGCAACTTTAAATCCCAAGGAAAGCGTCTGGTGCAAGCCACGCAAAATAAAAGCTCCAAAGAAAAATATTTTTTTATACCAAGGGTGGTACCGCGAAACCACAATTAAATCGTCTGTCGGCAGCCAAAACTGTTGTCCCAAAGAAAAACTATAATTTCAGTACTCGCAGACCAAACGAAATCAAAGGGGAATGATTTTGAAGCCAGAATAAGTGTCTCAAACTGATGCTTTACTTTGAAGCCATGAGACCAACGCAAAAACCTAAGGGATTAGGTTGGAGCCAGTTAGGGAAAAAATATACTGAAACCATACTTGGAAACCCATGGGCCACGAAAATCCTCAACAGATTCCTCTACAACTAATCAGAGAAAAGTTACAACCTGAATCTTTAATTTGCAGCCCCCTGGACCACACCATTACCCAATGAAAAACTCTGAGAAAGCCACAAAAAATAGCCAGATTGGTGCTTTACTTTGAAACCCTGTAATTCACGCTAACCCACAATAGAATCGTTTATCGCGGCGTGAATTGAAGTACCAAACAAAGTCTTAACTTTTGAAGCCTGCATAGACCACGTCAAACACGAATAACATCCTCTGACACCAGTTAAAAGAAAATTCCCAAACTGAAGCTTTACTTTCAAGCCCTCCAGGATACGCTAAACCTAACTAGAATCGTCTCGCGCCAGCTATACCATAAGTCACAAAGAGAAGCATTTTTTCAAGTTCCTTGAGCCACACAAAACCAAAATAGAATTGTCAAGCAACAGCCACAAAATAGTAAAAAACAAAACTGCTTTGAATCCCTTTCAGCCATGAAAAGACCAAAGGGAATCGTGTGGCGGAACGAGAGCAAAATTCTAAAACAGAAACAAGTTTTCGAAGCCCTCCGATTAACATCCAAATCCTAATACGTTTATTTGTCGTCATGAAGAAAAAAGTCCAAAATTGAAGCTTTGCCGCGAAGCCTCTTAAGACCACAATAGAATCGTCAAACGAAAGCCAAATAAAGAGATACTGAAAAAGAAAAGCTTTTCCTTAAATCCACTTGGACCACGACAAACCAGATGCAAAATGTTTTTAGAGCCAGAATTTAAGTTCCATATTAAAGTTTAACATTGAAGGTCTCTTGTCCACCCGAAATCCAAATAGAATCATTTGACCGTAATCAGAAGGAAAGTCCTAAGCTGAAGCTTACTTTGAAGGCTCATTGACGACACAAAACCTAAATGTAGTCTTCTGTCGCCAGCATTAACAAAAGTACCACACAGAAGTTTCATTTGGAGATACTTGAACAAAGCGGAGAGCCAGATTAAATATTTAGCGCAAATAATGTTAAAAGTCGAGAAATAAAGCTGTATTTTGAATGACTTTACGCGACGGAAAACCTAATGTGTAGCGTTTGACGATGGGAAAAAAAGAAAAAAGAAAAGAAAAACTGAAACTCTTCCTTCAAGCCCAGTATATTATTCGAAATCACAACAGAATCATCTTTTGCCGGAAAAGAAAATCAGCAATCTAAGGCCCAACTTTGAAGCCACCATGGGCCAAATCGATAACCAATAAAATCGTCAGACGTTGGCCAAAACAAAAAACCAAAATAAGATTTTTTAAGCTATATGGGCTAAAGCAAAGCATAAAAGATCTTTTGATGAAATACATAACAAAGTCTTCAAAGGGAAGCTTTACTTTGATGTCCCTTGGACCCTGTAAAACCATAAGTAAATCGTCTAACGACAGCCACAACAAACGTTAGTAAGAAAAGCTTTATTTTGAAGCTCCTTGGGCCACGACAACTCCCAAGGGAAACGTCTGTAGGATCCAGAACAAATGTCGCAAACTGAAGGTGAACTTTGAAGCTCTCTTGTCTACCCAAAAACTTAATAGAATAATCTATCGTTATCCAGAAGAAAACATCCTAAATGAAGCTATACTTTGAAGGCTCGTGCGCTACGCCAAGCCCCAATACAATTGTCTACCATCAGCATTAAGAAAAGTCCAAAAAAGAAGACTCACTTTAAATCTTTGTGAGACCAGCCAAACCTGAATGGAATCATAAGCGCAAGCCAGATTAAAAGCCTAATACCATGGCTATGCATTGCAACCGTTTGGGCAACGTTAAACAACAAGGAAATCGTCTGGTGCAAGCCAGAAAATAAGAATAATTGAAGGGTTACTTTGAAGGCCCATGGGCCTCGCCATTCCAAAGTAGAATCATCTTTTGCAGGATAAGAAGAAAACTGCTAAAGGGACACTTTAATTAAAAGTCCTTGGGGACCTTGCCAATCTCCAAAACAACCAGATGAAGCCACTCAAAAGAAAAGTTCCAAAGAGAAGCATTATTTTATACCAAGGTGGCCACGCGAAACCACAATTAAATCGTCTATCGCAAGCCAAAACTAGTTCCCAAAGAAAAGCGCTAATTTCAGTACTCGTAGACCTAACGAAATCCGTAAGGAATCATTTTGGAGCGAGAGTAAGTGTCTCAAACTGATGCTTTACTTTGAAGCCCTGAGAACAACGCAAAAGCTAAGGGAATCTGTTGGAGCCAGTTAGGAAAAAAAGAACCTGAAACTTTACTTGGAAACCCGTGGACCACGAGAAACCTCAACAGATTCTTCCACAACTAACCAGAAAAAATTTACGGACTGAAGCTTTAATTTGCAGCCCCTTCGACCACGCCATTACCCGATGAAAAACTCTGACGCCAGCCACAGAAAATAGCCCAAACTGGTGCTTTATTTTGAAACCCCGTAATTCACGCTAAGCCGCAATAGTATCGTTTACCGCGGCATGAGTAGAAGCACCAAACTAAAGCTAAACTTTTGAAGCCTGCATGAGCCACTTCAAACATGAATGACATCCTCTGACTCGAGTTAAAACCAAATTCCCAAACTGAAGCTTTACTTCCACGCCCTCCAGAATCGTCTCGTGCCAGACGCACAATAAGAAACAAAGAGAAGTATTCTTTTGAAGTTCCTTGAGCCACACAACACCACAATAGAAATTTCAAGCAACAGCCCCAAAAATAGTAAACAAAAGCCTTGCTTTGAAGCCTTTTGGGCCACGAAAATCCCAAAGGGAATCAACTGGTGGAGCCATAAAAAATACTGAAACTAATTTTTGAAGCTCTCTGATTCACTCCCATCCCAATACATTGAGTTTGTCGTGATTCAGAACAAACGTCCAAAACCAAAGCTTTACTTTGAAGCTTCTTAGGCTACGTAAGACGTAAAAAGAATCGTCAAACGAAAGCCAAAAACAAAAAAGATACTGAAAAGAAAGGCTTTTCCTTAAAGCCACTTGGACCACCACAAACCACATGCAAAACGTTTTCAGAGCCAAAACAAAAGTTCGTTCACTACACCAAACCCTAATAAATATATTCGTCTATCGCCAATGTTAACAAAGGTGCCAAACAGAAGTCTCATTTTGAAGCTACATGATCAAAGTGTAGAGCCAAAATAAGCATTTGGTGCAAACAACATTAAAAGTCGAAGACTAAATCTGTACCTTGAAGCCCTTTACGTGAAGGAAACCCCAATGTGGAGCGTTTCACCCCAGCAAAAAAAGAAAAGAAAAATAGAAAAAATAGAAAAAAAACTGAATCTCTGCCTTCAAGCCCAGTATATTACGCCAAACCACAATAAAATCATCTCTCGCCGAAAAAAAATAACATTAGCTATCTGAGGCCTGACTCTGAAGCCATCATCCGCCAAGTCCATAACCAGTAAAACCGCCTGACACTGACCAGAACAAAACACACAAACATAAGGCTTTTCTCAAGCTATCTGGGCTACGCAAACTCCCAGTATAATCATTTCATACAATACAGAACAAAATTTCCAGAGGGAAGCTTTACTTTGAAGTACCTTTGGCTCTCTAAACCATAAGTGAATCGCTTAACGACAGCCACAACAATAGTCACTAAGAAAAGCTTTGCTTTGAAAACCCTTTTGCCACTACAACTTCCAAGGGAAACGTCTGTAGGATCCAAAACAAATGTCCCAAACTGAAGCTAAACTTTGAAACTCTCTAGTCTACCCCTCAACCTAATGTGATAATCTATCGTTAAAAAGAAGAAAAGTTCAAAACTGAAGCTTTACTTTGAAGTCCCGTGGGCTACGCTAAACCCAAATGCATTCGTGTGCCGCCAGCATTAAGAAAAGATCCAAAAAGAAGACTCATTTTCAATCTCTATTAACAAAGCCAAACCTCAAAGGAATCATAAGCGCAAGCCAGCTTAAAAGTCCCATACCAAAGATATACATTGGAACCCTTTGGGCAACGTTAAACCCCAAGGAAATCGTCTGGTGCAAGCCAGAAAAAATTAGGTTAAGGTTGACTTTGAAGGCCCTTGGGCTAAGCGATTGCAGAGTAGAATCGTCTCTTGCAAAATCAGAAGAAAATTCCTTAAATGACGCTTCACTTAAAAGCCCTGTGGGCCTCGCTAATTTCCAAAACATTCGGCTGGCACCACTCAAAATAAAAGTTCCAAAGAGAGCCAATATTCTATACCACGCGAAATGAAAATTAAGTCGCCTATCGCCATCCAAAAGAAATGTCCTAAAGGAAAGCTTGAATTTCAGTATTCATAGGGGAATCATTCTTTGAGCCAGAACAAGTGTCTCAAATTGATGCTTTACTTTGAATCCCTGAAGGCAACGCTGAAGCCTAAGGGAATCGGCTGCAGCCAGTTAGGCAAAAAGCAAACTAGAAATATACTTGGAAGCCCATGACCACGAAAAACATTAACAGATTCTTCTACTACTAACCAGAAAAAAAGTTACAAACTGAGCCTTGAATTTGCAGCAACATGGACGACGCCAAATACCCAATGAAAAACTCTGACGCCAGCCACAAGGAATAGCCCAAACTGGTGCTTTACTTGAAACCCCGTAATTCACGCAAAAACACAATGGAATCGTTTACCACGGCATGAAGAGAAGTACCAACCTAAAGCTTAATTTTTGAAGCCTGCATCTGCCACGTCATACACGAAGAACATCCTCTGGCGCCAGTTAAAACAAAATTCCCAAACTGAAGCTTTACTTTAAAGCGCTTCCAGGCTACGACAAACCTCACTAGAATCATCTCGCGTCAGCGACACCTTAAGGCACGGAGACAAGCTTTATTTTGAAGTTCCTTGAGCCACACAAAACCACAATAGAATTGTCTAGCAATATCCACAAAAATAGTAAAAAAAAAAAAAAACGCTCTGCTTTGAAGCTTTTTGGCCACGACAAACCAAGGAATCGTTTGGCGGAGCCAGAACAAAAGTCTGAAACAGAAACTAATTTTGAAGCTTTCAGATTTACTCTCAAAACCTAATACATTCATCTATCGTCACTCAGAACAAAAGTCCAAAACTGAAACTTTACTTTTAAGCCCCTTAGGCTACGTAAGACCACAACAGAATCGTCAAACCAAAGCCAAAAACAAAGTCATTGAAAAAGAAAAGCTTTTCGTTAAAGTCACTTGTACCACGACAAACCACATACGAAACGTTTTCAGAGACAGAACAAAAGTTCCAGATTAAAGCATAACATTGAAGCTCTCTCGTCCACCCGATATCCTAATAGAATCATATGATGGCATCGAGAAAAAATGTCCCAAGCTGGAGCTTTACTTTGAAGGCCCGTTGTCTACGCCAAGCTCTAATATGATAGTCTGCCGCCAGCGTTAACAAAATTGCCACACAGAAGTTTCATTTTGAACCTTCATGAACAAAGCTGAAAGCCAAAATAAACAATGGCAGAAAAACAATTAAAAGTTGAAGGATAAAGCTTTACTTTGAAGCCCTTTATGCGAGGGAAAGCCCAATCTGGAGCGTTTGACGCCAGCAAAAAAATTAAAATAAAATTGAAGCTCTACCTTCAAGCCCAGTATGTTACGTCAAAACACAATAGAATCATCTCTCGTCGTAAAAAATAGCATTAGCAATCTGGGGACTGACTTTAAAGCCAGCATGGGCCAAGTCGATAAGCAATAAAATCGTCTGAGGCTGGCCAGAACAAAACACCCAAACAACCTTTTTTTCAAGGGATATGGTCTACTGCAAAGCCCAACAGATCCTTAGATGAAACACAAAACAAAATTTCAAAAGGGAAAGTTTAGTTTAAAGCCTCTGGGCCCTGTAAAACCATAAGTGTATCGTCTAACGACAGCCACAACAATAGTCACAAAGAAAAGCTTTACTTTGAAGACCCTTAGGCTACGACAAATCCCAAGGAAAACGCCTGTAGGATCGAAAACAAATGGCCCAAACTGAAGCTAAACTTTGAAACTTTCTAGTCTACTCCTAAGCCTAATAGAATAAAAGAATTTTGAAGGCCCGCGCGCTAAGCCAAACCCGAATACAATCGTCTGCCACCGCCATTAAGAAATTTCCCAAAAAGAAGACTTCCTTTCAATCTCTGTGAGCCAAGCCAAACCTCAATGGAAACATAGGAGAAAGCTAGATTAAAAGCCTATTACCATAGCTATGCACCAAAACCCTTTTGGCAACGTTAAACCTCAAGGAAATTGTCTGATGCAAGCCAGAAAAAAGACAGAATTACTGATTTGTTCTCAAGGCCCTTGGGCCACGCCAACTATAAGTAGAATCGTATCTTAAAGGATCAGATTAAAACTCCCAAAGGAACACTTTACTTAAAAGCCTTTTGGGTTTCGTCAGTCTCTAAAACAATTATGTTGTGCCACTCAAAGGAAAAGTTCCAAAGAGAACCATTATTTTATATCAAGGGTGGCCGCGCGAAACCACAATCAAATTGTCTGCCGCTAGCAAAAAACTAATATCCCTAAGCAAAAGCTTTAATTTCAGTACTCGTTGACCAAACGAAACCCGAGGAGAATTATTTTGGAGGCCAGAAGAAGTGTCTCAAATTGATGCAATAATTTGGAACCCTGAGGGCAACGCGAAAGCTTAAGGTAATCGGGTGGAGCCAGTAAGGAAAAAACAAACTGAAACTCTACTTGGAAACTTGTGGGCCACAAGAAACCTCAACAGATTCATCTGCTACTAACTAGAAACAAAGTCACAAACTTTAAGCTTTAATTGTCAGCCACAAAAATAACACAAACTGATGCTTTACTCTGAAACGCCGAAATTCACGCTAAACCACAATTGACTCGTTTACCGCGGCATGAAGAGAAGTACCAAACTAGAGCTTAACAAAAGTCCGAAACAGAAGCTAATTTTTGAAGCCTCTGATTTACTCCCAAATCCTAATACATTCATCTGTCGTCAAGCAGAACAAAAGTCTAAAACTGGAGCATTACTTTGAAGCCCATTTGACTATGTAATACCACAATAGAATCGTCTAGCGAAAGTCAAAAAAGAAAAAAAAATACTGAAGGAGAAAAACTTTTTCTTAAAGCCACTTCGACCACGAAAAACCACTTGCGAAACGTTTTCGAAGACGAAACAAAAGTTCCAAATTAAAGCTCTCGTGTCCAACCGAATTCCTAGTAGAATCATCTGGAGGCAACCAGAAGATAAATCGCAGGCTGATACTTTTATTTGAAAGCTCTTTACTGCACCAAACCCTAATGTATTCGTCTGGCGATAGCGTTAACAAAAATCCGACACAGAAATTTCATTTTAAAGCTTCATTAACAAAGCGGGAAGCCAAAATAAACGTATGGCGCTAAAAGATTAATAGTCCAAGAAGAAAGCTTTACTTTGAAGCCCTTTACGTGACAGAAAACCAATGTGGAGCGTTGAAGCCAGCGAAAACAAAAGCTGAAGCTTTTCTATCAAATCCAGTATAGTACGCCAAACCAGAATACAGTCATCTTTCACCGAAAAAAGATATTTTTATCAATCTGAGGCCCGACTTTCAAGCGACCATGGACCAAGTCGATAACCAATAAAATCGTCTGACACTGGCCAAAACAAAACACCCAAACTTAAGCATTTTCTCAAGCTATCTGGGCTACTAACTCCCAAGGAAAACGTCTGTAGGATCCAGAACAAATGTTCCAAACTGAGGCTAAACTTTGAAGCTCTCGATCGTCAACCAGACGAAAACTTCGAAACTGAAGTTTTGCTCTGAACGCCCATGGGCTACGCCAAACCCGAATACAATCGTCTGCCGCCAGCACTAAGAAAAGTCCCAAGAAGATTCATTTTCAATCTCTGTGAGACAAACCAAAACTCGATGGAATCATAAGGGCTGGACAGAATAAAAGTCCCATTCCAAAGCTATGCATTGGAACACCTTGGGCAACGTTAAACCCCAAGGAAATCATCTGGTGCAAGTCAAAAGAAAAATAAGTAAAGGTGTAATTTCAAGGTTCGTGAGTCACGCTATTGCAGGGTATAATCGTCTATTACAGGATCAGAAGAACACTTCAAAAGTGACACTTTACTGAAAAACCTTGTGGCCTCGTCGATCTCCAAAACAATCGGCTGGAGCCAATCAAAAGAAAAGTTTACTTTGAAGCATTGAGGGCGACGCAAAAGCCTTAGAGGATCGGCTGGAGCCAATTGGGAAAAAAAGCAAACTGAAACTATACTTGGAAATCCATGGGCCTCGAAAAACTTCAGCAGATTCATCTGCTGCTAACCAGAAAAGAAATTATAGATTGAAGATTTGATTCAATGCACCCTGGACACGCCAAATACCCGATGAAAAACTGTGGCGCAAACCACAAAAAATAGCCCAAGCTGGTGCTTTACTTTCAAAACCTGTAATACACGGTAAACAACAATAGAATCGTTTACTGCGTCATGCATAAAAGTACCAAACTAAAGGTTAAATCTTGAAGCCTGCATTAGCCCCGTCAGACACGAATAGCATCTTCTGACGCCAGTTGAAATAAAGTTCCCAAAATGAAGCTTTATTTTCAAGCAATCCAGGATACCCTAGACCTCACTGGAATCGTCTGGCGCCAGCCGCACAATAATTGACAATGAAAAGCTGTATTTCGAAGTTCCTTAAGCCACAAAAACACAAAATTGAAATGTTTAGCAACAGCCATAAACCAAAATACAATCATCTTTCACCGAAAAACGATAATACTATCAATCTGAGGCCGACTTTGAGCAACCATGGGCCAAATCGATAACCAATAAAATCGTCTGATACTGGCCAAAACAAAACACCCAAACATAAGCATTTTCTCAAGCTATCTGGGCTACTTCAAAGCCCAATATAATCATTTGATGAAATACAGAACAAAATTTCCAAAGGGAAGCTTTACTTTGAAGCCGCTTGGGAAGTGGAAAACCATAAGTGAATCGTCTAAAGACACCCACAAAAATAGTCACTAAGAAAAGCTCTACTTTGAAGACCCTTCTGCCACGACAACTCCCAAGGAAAACGTCTGTAGGATCCAGAAGAAATTTTCCAAACTGAGGCTAAATTTTGAAGCTCTCTATCGTCAACCAGAAGAAAAGTTCCAAACTGAAGTTTTGCTCTAAACGCCCATGGGCTATGCCAAACCCGAATACAATCGTCTGACGCCAGCATTAAGAAAAGTCCCAAGAAGAAGATAAATTTTCAATCTCTATGAGCCAAGCCAAACCTCCATGGAATCATAAGGGCTGGACAGATTAAAAGTCCCATACCAAAGTTATTCATTGGAACCCCTTGGACAACGTTAAAGCAAAGGAAATCATCTGGTGCAAGCCAAAAGAAAAACATGTAAAGGTATACTTTGAAGGGCCGTGGGTCACGACATTGCAGAGTATAATCGTCTGTTACAGGCTCAGAAGAACACTTCCAAAGTGACACTTTACTGAAAAACCCTGTGCCCTCGCCGATCGCCAAAACAATCGGCTGGCGCCAATAAAAAAAAAAGTTTACTTTGAAGCACTGAGGGCAACGCAAAAGCATTAAAGGATCGGCTGGAGCCAGTTAGGAAAAAAGCAAACTGAAACAATACTTGGAAATCCATGGGCCTTGAAAAACGTACACAGATTCGTCTGCTGGTAATCAGAAAAGAAATTATAAACTGAAGATTTGATTCAGTGCACCCTGGACACGCCAAATACCCGATGATAAACTCTCACGCAAATCACAAAAAAATAGCTCAAAGTGATGCTTTACTTTCAAACCCTGCAACACAAGGTAAACCGCAATAGAGTCGCTTACCACGGCATGCATAGAAGTACCAAACTAAAGCTTAAATTTTGAAGCCTGCAATAGCCACGTCAGACACGAATAGCATCCTCTATCACCAGTCGAAATAAAATTCCCAAAATGAAGCATTATTTTCAAGCCTTCCAAGCTACCCCAAACCTCACTAGAATCGTTTGGCGCCAGCCGCACAATAATTGACAATGAGAAGCTGTATTTTGAAGTTCCTTAAGCCACACAAACACAAAAATGTTTAGCAACAGCCAAAAAAATATTGTTATCAATCTGAGGCCCGACTTTGAAGCAACCATGGGCTAGGTCTATAACCAATAAAATCCTCTGACACTGGCCAAAACAAACACCCAAACATAAGCACTTTCTCAATCTATCAGGGCTACTTTGAAGCCCCTTGGGAAGTGAAAAACCATAAGTGAATTCTCTAACGACAGCCACAAAAATAGTGGAAAAAGAAAGAAAAGCTCTACTTTCTCCATTTTGCAACGACAACTACCGAGGAAAACGTCTGTAGGATCCAGAAATGTTCCAAACTGAGGCTAAACTTTGAGGCTCTCTACTGTCAACCCGAAGAAAAGTTTGAAGCTGAAGTTTTGCTTTGAACGCCCGTGGGTTACGCCAAACCCGAATACAATCGTCTGCCGCCAGCATTAAGAAGAGTCCTAAGAATAAGACTCATTTTCAATATCTGTGAGCCAAACCAAACCTCGATGGAATCATAAGGGCTGGACAGAATAAAAGTCCCATACCAAAGCTATACATTGGAACACCTTGGGCAACGTTAAACCCTAAGGAAATCATCTTGTCCAAGCTAAAAGAAAAATAAGTAAAGGAGTACTTTGAAGGGCCGTGGGTCACGACAATGCAGAGTATAATCGTCTATTACAGGATCAGAGGAACACCACCACATTGACACTTTACTGAAAAATCCTGTGGCCTCGTCGATCTCCAAGACAATTGGCTGGCGCCAATCAAAAGAAAAGTTTACTTTGAAGCACTGAGGGCAACGCAAAAGCCTTAGGGGATCGGCTGGAACCAGTTAAGGAAAAAGCAAACTGAAACTAAACTTGGAAATCCATGGGCCTTGAAAAACGTCAACAGATTCGTCTGCTGCTAACCAGAAAAGAAATTATAAACTGAAGATTTTATTCAATGCACCCTGGACACGCCAAATACCCGATGAAAAAGTCTGACGCAAACCACAAAAAATAGCCCAAACTAGTGCTTTACTTTCAAACCCTGTAATACACGGTAATCCACAATAGAATCATTTACCGCGGTATGCATAGAACTTCCAAACTAAAGCTTAGATTTTGAAGCCTCTATTAGCCAAGTCAGACACGAATACCATCCTCTGACGTCAGTTGAAATAAAGTTCCCAAAATGAAGCCTTATTTTCAAGCCCTCCAGGCTAGCCCAAACCGCACTTGAATCGTCTGGCGCCAACCCCACAATAATTGACAATGAGAAGCTGTATTTCGAAGTTCCTTAAGCCACTCAAACACAAAATTGAATTCTTTAGCAACAGCCATAAACGAAAATACAATCATCTTTCACCGAAAAAAAGATAATATTATCAATCTGAGGCCCGACTTTCAAGCAACCATGGGCCAAGTAGATAACCAATAAAATCGCCTGACACTAGCCAAAACAAAACACACAAACATAAGCCCCTTGGGAAGTGAAAAACCATAAGTGAATCGTCTAACGACAGCCACAAAAATAGTCACTAAGAAAAGCTCTACTTTGAAGACCCTTCTGCCACGACAACTCCCAAGGAAAACGTCTGTAGGATCAAGAACCAATGTTCCAAAATGAAGCTAAACTTTGTAGCTCTCTATCGTCAACCAGAAGAAAAGTTCCAAACTGAAGTTTTGCTCTGAACGCCCATGGGCTACGACAAACCCGAATACAATCGTCTGACGCCAGCATTAAGAAAAGTTGCAAGAAGACGACTCATTTTGAATCTCTATGAGCCAAACCAAACCTCGATGGAATCATAAGGGCTGTACAGAATAAAAATCCCATACCAAGGCTATGTATTGGAACCCCTTTGGCAACGTTAAAAACCAAGCATATCATATGGTGCAAGCCAAAAGAAAAATAAGTAAAGGTGTACTTTGAAGGGCCGTGGGTCACGACTTTGCAGACTATAATCATCTACTACAGGATCAGAAGAACACTTCCAAAGTGAGACTTTCCTGAAAAACCCTGTGGCCTCGCCGATCTCCAAAACAATCGGCAGGCGCCAATCAAAAGAAAAGTTTACTTTGAAGCACTGAGGGCAACGCAAAAGCCTTAAAAGATCGGCTGAAGCCAGTTAGGAAAAAAGGAAACTAAAACAATACTTGGAAATCCATGGGCCTTGAAAAACGTACACAGATTCGTCTCCTGGTAATCAGAAATTATAAACTGATGATTTTTTCAATGTAAACTGGACACGCCAAATACCCGATGAAAAACTCTCACACAAACCACAAAAAATAGCCCAAACTGATGCTTTAATTTCAAACCCTGTAATACACGGTAAACCACAATAGAATCGTTTACCGCGGTATGCATAAAAGTACCAAACTAAAGTTTAAATTTTGAAGCCTGCAATAGCCACGTCAGACACGAATAGCATCCTCTAACACCAGTTGAAATAAAATTCCCAAAATGAAGCCTTACTTTCAAGCCTTCCAAGCAACCCCAAACCTCACTAGAATCGTCTGGTGCCAGCCACACAATAAATGACAATGAGAAGCTGTATTTCGAAGTTCTTTAAGCCACACAAACACAAAATTGAATTGTTTAGCAATAGCCATAATCCAAATTACAATCACCTTTCACCGAAAAAAGATATTATTATCAAACTGAGGCCCGACTTTGAAGCAACCATGGGCCAAGTCGATAACCAATAAAATCTTCTGACACTGGTCAAAACAAAACACCCAAACATAAGAATTTTCTCAAGCTATCTGGGCTACTTCGAAGCCCAATATGATCATTTGATGGAATACAGAACAAAATTTCCAGAGGGAAGCTTTACTTTGAAGCCCCTTTGAAAGTGGAAATCCAAAAGTGAATCGTCTAAAGACAGCCACAAAAATAATCACTAAGAAAAGCTCTACTTTGAAGACCCTTGTGCCACGACAGCTCCCAAGGAAAACGTCTGTAGGATCGACAACAAATGTTCCAAACTGAGGCTAAACTTTGAAGCTCTCTGTCGTCAACCAGAAGAAAAGTTTCAAACTGAAGTTTTGCTTTGAACGCCCGTGGGCTACGCCAAACTCGAATACAATCGTCTGACGACAGCATTAAGAAAAGTCCAGAGAAGAAGACTCATTTTCAAACTCTGTGAGCCAAACCAAACCTCGAAGAAATCATAGGCTGGACAGATTAAAAGTCCCATACCAAAGCTATGCATTGGAACCCCTTGGGCAACGTTAAACCTCAAGGAAATCATCTTGTCCAAGCTAAAAGAAAAATAAGTAAAGGTGTTCTTTGAAAGGCCATGGGTCACGCTATTGCAGAGTGTAAGTGGCCTCGCCGATCTCCAAAACAATTGACTTACGCCAATCAAAAGAAAAGTTTACTTTGAAGCACAGAGGGCAACGCAAAAGCCTTAGAGGATCGGCTGGAGCCAGTTTGGATAAAAGCAAACTGAAACTATACTTGGAAATCCATAGGCCTTGAAAAACGTAAACAGATTCGTCTGCTGGTAATGAGAAAAGAAATTACAAACTGAAAATTTTATTCAATGCACCCTCGACACGCCAGATACCCGATGAAAAACCCTGACGCAAACCACAAAAGAATTGCCCAAACTGGTGCTTTACTTTCAAACCATGTAATACAGGGTAAACCACAATAGAATCGTTTACCGCGGCATGCATAAAAGTACCAGACTAAAGCTTAAAGTTTGAGGGGTGCAATAGCCACGTTAGACACGAATAGCATCCTCTGATGCGAGTTGAAATATAATTCCCAAAATGAAGCCTTATTTTCAAGAATTCAAAGCCACCCCAAGCCTCACTAGAATTGTCTGGCGGCAGCCACACAATAATTGACAATGAGAAGCTTTTTTCGATGATCCTTAAGCCACACAAACAGAAAATTGAATTGTTTAGCAACAGCCATAAATATACAATCATCTTTTACCTAAAAAAGATAATATTATCAATCTGAATCCCGACATTGAAGCAACCATGGGCCAAGTCGATAAAAAATAAAATCGTCTGACACTGGCCAAAACAAAACACCCAAACAAGCATTTTCTCAAGGTATCTGGGCTACTTCGAAGCCCAATATAATCATCTGATGGAATATAGAACAAATTATCCAGAGGGAATCTTTACTTTGAAGCCCCTTCGGAAGTGGAAAACCAAAAGTGAATCGTCTAAAGACAGAAAAAAATAATCACAAAGAAAAGCTCTAATTTGAAGACCCTTGTGCTACGACAACTCACAAGGAAAACGTTTGTAGGATACAGAATAACTGTTCCAAACTAAAGTTTTGCTATGAACGCCCATGAGCTACGCCACCCCTGAATACAATCGTCTGACGCCAGCATTAAGAAAAGTCCCAAGAAGAAGACTCATTTTCAATATCTATGAGCCAAGCCACACCTTGATGGAATCATAAGAGCTGGACAGATTAAAAGTCCCATACCAAAGCTATACATTGGAACAGCTTGGGCAACGTTAAACCAAAAGGAAATCATCTTGTGCAAGCCAAAAGAAAAATAAGTAAAGGTGTACTTTGAAGGGCCGTGGGTCACGCCGTTGCAGAGTATAATCGTCTATTACAGGATCAGAAGAACACTTCAAAAGTGACACCTTAGTGAAAAACCCTGTGGCCTCTCCAATCTCCAAAACAATCGGCTGGCGCCAGTCAAAAGAAAAGTTTATTTTGAAGCACTGAGGGCAACGCTAAAACCTTAGGGGATCTGCTGGAGTAAGTTAGGAAAAAAGCAAACTGAAACTATACTTGGAAATCCATGGGACTCGAAGAACATCAACGGATACGTCTGCTGCTAACCAGAAAAGATATTATAAACTGAAGATTTTATTCAATGCACCATGGACACGCCAAATACCCGATGAAAAACTCTCACGCAAACAACAAAAAGTAGCCCAAACTGGTGCTTCACTTTCAAACCCTGTAATACACGTTAAACAACAATAGAATCGTTTACCGCGGCATGCATAGAAGTACCAAACTAAAGCTTAAATTTTGAAGCCTGCATTAGCCTCGTCAGACACGAATAGCATGCTCTGACGCCAGTTGAAATAAGGTTCCCAAGATGAAGCCTTATTTTCAAGCCCTCCAAGCTACCGCAAACCGCACTAGAATCGTCTTTCGCCAGCCACACAATAATTGACGATGAGCAGCTGGATTTCGA
Organism: Panulirus ornatus; assembly: GCF_036320965.1. Classification (NCBI taxonomy): domain Eukaryota; kingdom Metazoa; phylum Arthropoda; class Malacostraca; order Decapoda; family Palinuridae; genus Panulirus; species Panulirus ornatus. The sequence continues at coordinate 22,421,063 of NC_092243.1, read as the reverse complement.
AGTTCCTTCAGCCACACAAACACAAAATTGAATTGTTTAGCAACACCCATAAACCAAAATACAATCATCTTTCACCGAAAAAGAAGATATCAATCTGTGGCCCGACTTTCAAGCAAACATTGGTCAAGTCGATAACCAAAAAAATCGTCTGACAGTGGCCAAAACAAAACATTCAAACATAAGCATTTTCTCAAGGTCTCTGGGCTACTTCAAAGCCCAATATAATCATTTCATTGAATACAGAACAAAATTTCCAGAGGGAAGCTTTACTTTGAAGCCCCTTGGGAAGTGAAAAACCATAAGAGAATCGTCTAACGACAGCCACAAAAATAGTCACTAAGAAAAGCTCTACTTTGAAGACCCTTCTGCCGCGACAACTCCCAAGGAAAACGTCTGTAGGATCAAGAACACACGTTCCAAAATGAAGCTAAACTTTGTAGCTCTCTATCGTCAACCAGTAGAAAAGTTCTAAACTCAAGTTTTGTTCTGAACACCCATGGGCAATGCCAAACCCGAATACAATGGTCTGACGCCAGCATTAACAAAAGTCACAAGAAGAAGACTCATTTTCAATCTCTATGAGCCAAGCCAAACTTCGATGGAATCATAAGGGCTGGACTTAATAAAAGTCCCATACCAAACGTATTCATTGGAACCATTTCCGCATCGTTAAACCCAAAGGAAATCATCTGGTGCAAGCCAAAAAAAAAAATAAGTAAAGGTGTACTTCGAGGGGCAGTGGGTCACGCCAATGCAGAGTATAATCTTCTATTACAGGATCAGAAGAACACTTCGAAAGGGACACTTTACTGAAAAACCCTGTGGCCTCCCCGATCTCCAAGACAATTGGCTGGCACCAATCAAAAGAAAAGTTTACTTTGAAGCACTGAGGGCAACGCAAAAGCCTTAGGGGATCGGCTGGAGCCAGTTATGAAAAAAACAAACTGAAACTATATTTGGAAATCCATGGGCCTTGAAAAACGTAGACAGATTCGTCTGCTGCTAGCCAGAAAAGAAATTATAAACTGAAGATTTGATTCAATGCACCCTGGACTCGCCAAATACCCGAGGAAAAACTCTCACGCAAACCACAAAAAATAGCCCAAACTGGTGCTTTACTTTCAAACCCTGTAATACACAGTAAACAACAATGGAATCGCTTACCGCGGCATGCATAGAAGTACCAAGCTAAAGTTTAAATTTTGAAGCCTGCATTAGCCACGTCAGACACGAATAGCATCTTCTGACGCCAGTTGAAATAAAGTTCCCAAAATGAAGCCTTATTTTCAAGCCCTCCAACCTACCCCAAACCTCACTAGAATCGTCTATCGCCAGCCAAACAATAATTGACGATGAGCAGCTGTATTTCGAAGTTCCTTAAGCCACACAAACACAAAATTGAATTGTTTAGCAACACGAATAAACCAAAATACAATCATCTTTCGCCGAAAAAAAGATAACAATATCAATCTGAAGCCCGACTTTGAAGGAACCATGGGCCAAGTCGATAACCAATACAATCGTCTGACACTGGCCAAAACAAAACACCCAAACATAAGCATTTTCTCAAGCTCTCTGGGCTACTTCGTAGCCCTATATAAACATTTGATGAAAAAAAGAACAAAATTTCCAGAGGGAAGCTTTACTTTGAAGCCTATTGGGAAGTGAAAAACCATAAGTGATTCAACTAGCGACAGCCACAAAAATAGTCACTAAAAAAAGATCTACTTTAAAAACCCTTCTCCCACAACAACTCCCAAGGAAAACGTCTGTAGGATCCAGAACAAATGTTCCAAACTGAGGCTAACCTTTGTAGCTCTCTATCGTCAACCAGAAGAAAAGTTCTAAGCTGAAGTATTGCTTTGAACGCTCATGGGCTACGCCAAACCTGAATACAATCGTCTGCCGCCAGCATTAGGAAAAGTCCTAAGAAGACTCATTTTCAATCTGTACGAGCCAAGCCAAACCTCGATGGAATCATAAGGGCTGGACAGATTAAAAGTCCCATACCAAACCTATGTATTGGAACTCCTTGCGCATCGTTAAAAACCAAGAACATCATATAGTGCAAACCAAAAGAAAAATAAGAAAAGGTGTACTTCGAAGAGCCGTGGGTCTCGCCATTCCGGAGTATAATCGTCTATTACAGGATCAGAAGAACACTTCCAAAGTGACACTTTACTGAAAAACCCTGTGGCCTCGCCGATCTCCAAAACAATCGCCTGGCGTCAATCAAAAGAAAAGTTTACTTTCAAACACAGGGCAACGCAAAAGCCTTAAAGGATCGGCTGGCGCCAGTTAGGAAAAAAGCAAATTGAAAGAATACTTGGAAATCCATGGGCCTTGAAAAACGTACACAGATTCGTCTGCTGGTAATCAGAAAAGAAATTATAAACTGAAGATTTAATTCAATGCACCCTGGACACGTCAAATACCTGGTGAAAAACTCTCACGCAAACCACAAAAGATATCACAAACTGATGCTTTACTTTCAAACCCTGTAATACACGGTAAACCACAATAAAATCGTTTACCGCGGCATGCATAAAAGTACCAAACTAAAGTTTAAATTTTGAAGCCTGCAATAGCCACGTCAGAAACGAATAGCATCCTCTAACACCAATTGAAATAAAGTTCCCAAAATGAAGCCTTACTTTCAAGCCTTCCAAGCTACCCAAAATCTCACTAGAATCGCCTGGCGCCAGCCACACAATAATTGACCGTGAGAAGCTGGATTTCGAAGTTCCTTAAGCCACACAAACACAAAATTGAATTGTTTAGCAACAGCCATAAGCCAAAATACAATCATCTTTCACCGAAAAAAGATATTATTATCAATCTGAGGCCCGACTTTGAAGCAACCATGGGCCAAGTCAATAACCAATAAAATCGTCTGACACTGGTCAAAACAAAACACCCAAACATAAGCATTTTCTCAAGCTCTCTGGGCTACTTCGAAGCCCAATATAATAATTTGATGAAATACAGAAAAAATTTCCAAAGGGAAGCTTTACTTTGAAGCCCCTTGCAAAGTGAAAAACCATAACTGAATCGTCTAACGACAGCCACAAAAATAATCACTAAGAAAAGCTCTACTTTGACCATTGTGCAACGACAACTCCCAAGGAAAACGTCTGTAGGATCCAGAACAAATGCTTCTAACTGAGGCTAAACTTTGAAGCTCTCTATCGTCAACCAGAAGAAAAGTTTCAAACTGAAGTTTTGCTTTGAACGCCCGAGGGCTACGCCAAACACGAATACAGTCGTCTGACCCCAGCATTAAGAAAAGTCCCAAGAAGAAGATTCATTTTCAATCTCTGTGAGCCAAACCAAACCTCGATGAAATCATAAGGGCTGGACAGATTAAAAGTCCCATGCCAAAGCTATGCATTGGAACCCCTTAAGCAACGTTAAACCCCAAAGAAATCATCTTGTGTAACCTAAAAGAAAAATAAGTAAAGGTGTACTTTCAAAGGCATGGGTCACGCCATTGCAGAGTATAATCGTCTATAACAGGATCAGAAGAACACTTCAAAAGTGACACTTTACTGAAAAAAAACCTGTGGCCTCGCCGATCTCCAAAACAATCGGCTGGCGCCAATCAAAAGAAAAGTTTACTTTGAAGCACTGAGGGCAACGCAAAAGCCTTGGAGGATCGGCTGGAGCCAGTTTGGATAAAAGCAAACTGAAACTATACTTGGAAATCCATGGGCCTTGGAAAACGTAAACAGATTCGTCTGCTGGTAATCAGAAAAGAAATTATAAACGGAATATTTAATGCACCCTGGACACGCCAAATACCCTATGAAAAATTCTAACGCAAACCACAAAAAAATAGCTCAAACTGGTGCTTTACTTTCATACCATGTAATACACGGTAAACCACAATAGAATCGTTTACCGCGACATGCATAGAAGTACCAAACAAAAGCTTAAATTATTAGGCGTGCAATAGCCACGTCAGACTCGAATAGCATCCTCTGACGCCAGTTGAAATAAAATTCCCAAAATGAAGCCTTATTTTAAAGCCTTCCAAGCTATCCCAAACCTCACTAGAATCGTCTGGCGCCAACCACACAATAATTGACAATGAGAAGCTTTATTTCGAAGTTCCTTAAGCCACACAAACAAAATTAAATTGTTTAGCAACAGCCATAACCATACAATCATCTTTCACCAAAAAAATATAATATTATCTATCTGAGTCCCGACAAAGAAGCCAAGTCGATAACCAATAAAATCGTCTGACACTGGCCAAAACATAACACCCAAACAAGCATTTTCTCAAGGTATCTGGGCTACTTCGAATCCCAATATAATCATTTGAAGGAATACAGAACAAAATTTTCAGAGGGAGGCTTTACTTTGAAGCCCATTCGGAAGTGGAAAACCAAAAGTGAATCGTCTAAAGACAGCCACAAAAATATTCACAAAGAAAAGCTCTAATTTGAAGACCGTTGTACCACGACAACTCCCAAGGAAAACGTCTTTATGATCCAGAATAAATATTCCAAACTGAAGCTAAACTTTGTAGCTCTCTGTCGTCAACCAGAAGAAAAGTTAAAAACTGAAGTTTTGCTCTGACCGCCCATGGGCTACGCCACCCTCGAAAACAATCGTCTGACGCCAGCATTAAGAAAAGTCCCAAGAAGAAGACTCATTTTCAATATCTATGAGCCAAGCCGCACCTCGATGGAATCATAAGAGCTGGACAGTTTAAAAGTCCCATACCAAAGCTATGTATTGGAACACCTTGGGCAACGTTATACCCCAAGGAAATCATCTTGTGCAAGCCAAAAGAAAAATAAGTAAAGGTGTACTTTGAAGGGCCGTGGGTCACGCCATTGCAGAGTATAATCGTCTATCACAGGATCAGAATAAAACTTCCAAAGTGACACTTTACTGAAAAACCCTATGGCCTCCCCGATCTCCAAAACAATCGGCTGGCGCCAATCAAAAGAAAAGTTTACTTTGAAGCACTGAGGGCAACGCAAAAGACTTAGGTGATCGGCTGGAGCCAATTACGAAAAAAGCAAACCGAAACTATACTTGGAAATCAATTGGACTCGAAAAACTTTAACGGATTCGTCTGCTGCTAACCAGAAAAGAAATTATAAACTGAAGATTTTATTCAATGCACCCTGGACACGCCAAATACCCTATGAAAAACTCTCACGAAACAACAAAAAATAGCCCAAACTGGTGCTTTACTTTCAAACCCTGTAATACACTGTAAACAAAAATAGAATCGTTTACCGCGGTATGCATAGAAGTACCAATCTAAAGCTTAAATTTTGAAGCCTGTATTAGCCACGTCAGACACGAATAGCATGCTCTAACGCCAGTTGAAATAAAGTTCCCAAAATGAAGCCTTATTTTCAAGTCCTCCAAGCTACCCCAAACCTAACTAGAATCGTCTGGCGCCAGCCACACAATAATTGACGATGAGCAGCTGTATTTCGTAGTTCATTAAGCCACACAAACACAAAATTGAATGGTTTAGCAACACCCATAAACCAAAATACAATCATCTTTTACCGAAAAAAAGACAATAATATCAATCTGAGGCCCGACTTTGAAGCAACAATGGGCCAAGTCGATAACCAATAAAATCGTCTGACACTGGCCAAAACAAATCACACCAAAACATAAGCATTTTCTCAAGCTCTCTGGGCTACTTCGTAGCCCAATATAATCATTTGATGAAATAAAGAACAAAATTTCCAGAGGGAAGCTTTACTTTGAAGCGCCTTGGGAATTGAAAAACCATAAGTGAATTGTCTAACGACAGCCACAAAAACAGTCACTAAGGAAAGCTCTACTTTGAAGACACTTCTGCCACAACAACTCCCAAGGAAAACGTCTGTAGGATCCAGAACAAATGTTCCAAACTGAAGCTAAATTTGTATCTGTCTATCGTCAACCAGAAGAAAACTTCTAAGCTGCAGTTTTGCTTTGAACGCCCATGGGCTACGCAAAACCAGAATACATTCGTCTGCCGCCAGCATTAAGAAATGTCCCAAGAAGACTCATTTTCAATCTCTATGAGCCAAGCCAAACCTCGATGGAATCATAAGGGCTGGACAGATTAAAAGTCAAATACCAAAGCTATGTATTGGAGCCCCTTGAGCAACGTTAAAAACCAAGAACATATTGTAGTGCAAGCAAAAAGAAAGATAAGTAAAGTTGTAATTTGAAGGGCCGTGGGTCACGCCATTGCAGAGTGTAATCATCTATTACAGGATTAGAAGAACACTTCCAAAGTGACACATTACTAAAAAACCCTGTGGCCTCGCCGATCTCCAAAACAATCGGCTGGCGACAATCAAAAGAAAAGTTTACTTTCAAGCCCTGAGGACAACGCAAAAATATTAAAGGCTCGGATGGGGCAAGTTAGGAAAAAAACAAACTGAAACAATACATGGAAATCCATGGGCCTTGAGAATCGTAGACAGATTCGTCTGCTGGTAATGAGAAAAGAAATTATAAACTGAAGATTTAATTCAATACACCCTGGACACGCAAAATAACCGATGAAAAACTATCACGATAACCACAAAAAATAGCCCAAAGTGATTCTTTACTTTCAAACCCTGTAATACACGGTAAACCAGAATAGAATCATTTACCGTGGCATGCATAGAAGTACCAAACTAAAGCTTAAATTCTGTAGCCTGCAATAGCCACGTCAGACACGAATAGCATCCTTTAACACCAGTTGAAATAAAATTCCCAAAATGAAGCCTTACTTTCAAGCCTTCCAAGCTACCCCAAACCTCACTAGAATTGTCTGGCGCCAGCCACACAATAATTGACGATGAGAAGCAGTATTTCGAAGTTCCTTAAGCCACAAAAACACAAAATTGAATTGTTTAGCAACAGCCATAAGCAAAAATACAATCATCTTTTACCGAAACAAGATATTATTATCAATCTGAGGCCCGACTTTGAAGCAACCATGGGCCAAGTCGATAACCAATAACATCGTCTGACACTGGTCTGAACAAAACAACAAAACATAAGCATTTTCTCAAGCTATCTGCGCTATTCGAAGCCCAATATAATCATTTGATGAAATACAGAACAAAATTTCCAAAGGGAAGCTTTACTTTGAAGCCCCTTGGAAAGTGAAAAACCATGAGTGAATTGTCTAACGACAGCCACAAAAACAGTCACTAAGAAAAGCTCTACTTTGACCATTGTGCAACGACAAATCCAAAGGAAAACGTCTGTAGGATCCACAACAAATATTCCAAACTGAGGCTGAACTTTGAAGCTCTCTATCGTCAATCAGAAGAGAAGTTTTAAACTGAAGTTTTGCTTTGAACGCCCGTGGGCTACGCCAACCCCGAATACAATCGTCTGACGCCAGCATTAAGAAAAGTCCCAAGAAGAAGACTCATTTTCAATCTCTGTGAGACAAACAAAACCTCGATGAAATCATAAGGGCCTGAGAGATTAAAAGTCCCATACCAAAGCTATGCATTGGAACCCCTTGGGCAACGTTGAACCCCAAGGAAATTATCTTGTGCAAGCTAAAAGAAAAATAATTAAAGGTGTACTTGAAGGGCCGTGGGTCACGCCATTGCATAGTATAATCGTCTATTACAGGATCAGAGAAACACTTCAAAAGTGACACTTTACTGAAAAAACCCTGTGGCCTCGCCGATCTCCAAAACAATCGGCTGAGGCCAATCAAAAGAAAAGTTTACTTTGAAGCACTGTGGGCAACGCAAAAGCCTTAGAGGATCGGCTGGAGCCAGTTTGGATAAAAGCAAACTGAAACAACACTTGGAAATCCATGGGCCTTGGAAAACGTAACGAGATTCGTCTGCTGGTAATCAGAAAAGAAATTATAAACTGAAGATTTTATTCAATGCACCCTGGACACGCAAAATACCCGATGAAAAACTCACGCAAACCGCAAAAAACAGCCCAAACTGGTGCTTTTCTTTCAAAACATGTAATACACGGTAAACCACAATAGAATCGTTTACCGCGGCATGCATAGAAGTACCAAACTAAAGCTTAAATTTTGAGGTGTGCAATAGCCACGTCAGACACGAATGGCATCCGCTGATGCGAGTTGAAATAAAATTCCCAAAATGAAGCTTATTTTCAAGCCTTCCAAGCTACCCCAAACCTCACTAGAATCGTTTGGCGCCAGCCACACAATAATTGACAATGAGAAGCTTTATTTCGAAGTTCCTTAAGCCACATAAACACAAAATCGAATTGTTTAGCAACAGCCATAAACATACAATCATCTTTCGCCAAAAAAAGATAATTTTATCAATCTGAGACCTGACATTGAAGCAACCATGGGTCAAGTCGATAACCAATAAAATCGCCTGACACTTGCCAAAACAAGACACCCAAACAAGCATTTTCTCAAGGTATCTGGGCTACTTCGAATCCCAATATAATCATTTGATGGAATACAGAAAAAAATTTCCAGAGGGAAACTTTACTTTGAAGCCCCTTCGGAAGTGGAAAACCAAAAGTGAATCGTCTAAAGACAGCCACAAAAATAATCACTAAGAAAAGCTCTACTTTGAAGACCCTTGTACCACGACAACTCCCAAGGAAAACGTCTGTAGGATCCAGAACAAATGTTCCAAACTGAGGCTAAACTTTGAAGCTCTCTATCATCAACCAGAAGAAAAGTTTCAAACTGAAGTTTTGCTTTGAACGCCCGTGGGCTACGCCACCCCCGAATACAATCGTCTGACGCCAGCATTAAGAAAAGTCCCAAGAAGAAGACTCATTTTCAATCTCTGTAAGCCAAACAAAACCTCGATGAAATCATAAGGGCTGGACAGATTAAAAGTCCCATACCAAAGCTATGCATTGGAACCCCTTGGGCAACGTTAAACCCCAAGGAAATTATCTTGTTGAAGGCAAAAGGAAAATAAGTAAAGGTGTACTTTGAAGGGCCGTGGGTCACGCCATTGCAGAGTATAATCGTCTATTACAGGATCAGAAGAACACTTCCAAAGTGACACTTTACTGAAAATCCCTGTGGCGTCTCCGATCTCCAAAAAAATCGGCTGGCGCATATCAAAAGAAAAGTTTACTTTGAAGCACTGACGGCATCGCAAAAGACTTACGGGATCGGCTGGAGCCAGTTAGGAAAAAAGCAAACCGGAACTATACTTGGAAATCCATGGGACTCGAAAAACTTTAACGGATTCGTCTGCTGTTAACCAGAAAAGAAATCATAAACTGAAGATTTTATACAATGCACCCTGGACACGGCAAAACCCCGATCAAAAACTCTCACGAACACCACAAAAAATAGCTCAAACTGGTGTTTTACTTTCAAACCCTGTAATACACGGTAAACAACAATGGAATTGTTTACCGCGGTATGCATAGAAGTACCAAACTAAAGCTTAAATTTTGAGGCATGTGTTTGCCATGTCAGACACGAATAACATGATCTGACATCAGTTGAAATAAAGTTCCCAAAATGAAGACTTATTTTCAAGCCCTGCAAGCTAACCCAAACCCCAATAGAATCGTCTGGCGCCAGCCACACAATAATTGACAATGAGAAGAAGTATTTCGAAGTTCCTTAAGGTACAAAAACACAAAATTGAATTGTTATTATCAATCTGAGGCTCGACTTTGAAGCAACCATGGGCCAAGCCGATAACCAATAAAATCGTCTGACACTGGTCAAAACAAAACACCCAAATATAAGCATTTCCTCAAGCTCTCTGGGCTACTTCAAAGCCCATTATAATCATTTGATAAAATACAGAACAAAATTTCCAAAAGAAAGCTTTACTTTGAAGCCCCTTAGAAAGTGAAAAACCATAAGTGAATCGTCTAACGACAGCCACAAAAATAGTCACTAAGAAAAGCTCTACTTTGACGATTGTGCAACGACAACTCCCAAGGAAAACGTCTGTAGGATCCAGAAAAATTGTTCCAAAATGAGGCTAATCTTTGAAGCTCTCTGTCATCAACCAGAAGAAAAGTTTCAAACTGAAGTTTTGCTTTGAACGCCCGTGGGCTACGCCAAACCCGAATACAATCATCTGACGCCAGCATTAAGAAAAGTCCCAAGAAGAAGACTCATTTTCAATCTCTGTGAGCCAAACAAAACCGCGATGAAATCATAAGGGCTGGACAGATTAATACACGGTAAACCACAATAGAATCGTTTACCGTGGCATGCAGAGAATTACCAAACTAAAGTTTAAATTCTGTAGCCTGCAATAGCCACGTCAGACACGAATAGCATCCTTTAACACCAGTTGAAATAAAATTCCCAAAATGAAGCCTTACTTTGAAGCCTTCCAAGCTACCCCAAACCTCACTAGAATTGTCTGGCGCCAGCCACACAATAATTGACGATGAGAAGCAGTATTTCGAAGTTCCTTAAGCCACAAAAACACAAAATTGAATTGTTTAGCAACAGCCATAAGCAAAAATACAATCATCTTTTACCGAAACAAGATATTATCATCAATCTGAGGCCCGACTTTGAAGCAACCATGGGCCAAGTCGATAACCAATAACATCGTCTGACACTGGTCTAAACAAAACACCAAAACATAAGCATTTTCTCAAGCTATCTGCGCTATTCGAAGCCCAATATAATCATTTGATGAAATACAGAACAAAATTTCCAAAGGGAAGCTTTACTTTGAAGCCCCTTGGAAAGTGAAAAACCATGAGTGAATCGTCTAACGACAGCCACAAAAACAGTCACTAAGAAAAGCTCTACTTTGACCATTGTGCAACGACAAATCCAAAGGAAAACGTCTGTAGGATCCACAACAAATGTTCCAAACTGAGGCTGAACTTTGAAGCTCTCTATCGTCAATCAGAAGAGAGGTTTTAAACTGAAGTTTTGCTTTGAACGCCCGTGGGCTACGCCACCCCCGAATACAATCGTCTGACGCCAGCATTAAGAAAGTTCCAAGAAGAAGACTCATTTTCAATCTCTGTGAGACAAACAAAACCTCGATGAAATCATAAGGGCCTGAGAGATTAAAAGTCCCATACCAAAGCTATGCATTGGAACCCCTTGGGCAACGTTGAACCCCAAGGAAATTATCTTGTGCAAGCTAAAAGAAAAATAATTAAAGGTGTACTTGAAGGGCCGTGGGTCACGCCATTGCATAGTATAATCGTCTATTACAGGATCAGAGAAACACTTCAAAAGTGACACTTTACTGAAAAAACCCTGTGGCCTCGCCGATCTCCAAAACAATCGGCTGAGGCCAATCAAAAGAAAAGTTTACTTTGAAGCACTGTGGGCAACGCAAAAGCCTTAGAGGATCGGCTGGAGCCAGTTTGCATAAAAGCAAACTGAAACAACACTTGGAAATCCATGGGCCTTGGAAAACGTAACGAGATTCGTCTGCTGGTAATCAGAAAAGAAATTATAAACTGAAGATTTTATTCAATGCACCCTGGACACGCAAAATACCCGATGAAAAACTCACGCAAACCGCAAAAAACAGCCCAAACTGGTGCTTTTCTTTCAAAACATGTAATACACGGTAAACCACAATAGAATCGTTTACCGCGGCATGCATAGAAGTACCAAACTAAAGCTTAAATTTTGAGGTGTGCAATAGCCACGTCAGACACGAATGGCATCCGCTGATGCGAGTTGAAATAAAATTCCCAAAATGAAGCTTATTTTCAAGCCTTCCAAGCTACCCCAAACCTCACTAGAATCGTTTGGCGCCAGCCACACAATAATTGACAATGAGAAGCTTTATTTCGAAGTTCCTTAAGCCACATAAACACAAAATCGAATTGTTTAGCAACAGCCATAAACATACAATCATCTTTCGCCAAAAAAAGATAATTTTATCAATCTGAGACCTGACATTGAAGCAACCATGGGTCAAGTCGATAACCAATAAAATCGCCTGACACTTGCCAAAACAAGACACCCAAACAAGCATTTTCTCAAGGTATCTGGGCTACTTCGAATCCCAATATAATCATTTGATGGAATACAGAAAAAAATTTCCAGAGGGAAACTTTACTTTGAAGCCCCTTCGGAAGTGGAAAACCAAAAGTGAATCGTCTAAAGACAGCCACAAAAATAATCACTAAGAAAAGCTCTACTTTGAAGACCCTTGTACCACGACAACTCCCAAGGAAAACGTCTGTAGGATCCAGAACAAATGTTCCAAACTGAGGCTAAACTTTGAAGCTCTCTATCATCAACCAGAAGAAAAGTTTCAAACTGAAGTTTTGCTTTGAACGCCCGTGGGCTACGCCACCCCCGAATACAATCGTCTGACGCCAGCATTAAGAAAAGTCCCAAGAAGAAGACTCATTTTCAATCTCTGTAAGCCAAACAAAACCTCGATGAAATCATAAGGGCTGGACAGATTAAAAGTCCCATACCAAAGCTATGCATTGGAACCCCTTGGGCAACGTTAAACCCCAAGGAAATTATCTTGTTGAAGGCAAAAGGAAAATAAGTAAAGGTGTACTTTGAAGGGCCGTGGGTCACGCCATTGCAGAGTATAATCGTCTATTACAGGATCAGAAGAACACTTCCAAAGTGACACTTTACTGAAAATCCCTGTGGCGTCTCCGATCTCCAAAAAAATCGGCTGGCGCATATCAAAAGAAAAGTTTACTTTGAAGCACTGACGGCATCGCAAAAGACTTACGGGATCGGCTGGAGCCAGTTAGGAAAAAAGCAAACCGAAACTATACTTGGAAATCCATGGGACTCGAAAAACTTTAACGGATTCGTCTGCTGTTAACCAGAAAAGAAATCATAAACTGAAGATTTTATTCAATGCACCCTGGACACGGCAAAACCCCGATCAAAAACTCTCACGAACACCACAAAAAATAGCTCAAACTGGTGTTTTACTTTCAAACCCTGTAATACACGGTAAACAACAATGGAATTGTTTACCGCGGTATGCATAGAAGTACCAAACTAAAGCTTAAATTTTGAGGCATGTGTTTGCCATGTCAGACACGAATAACATGATCTGACATCAGTTGAAATAAAGTTCCCAAAATGAAGACTTATTTTCAAGCCCTGCAAGCTAACCCAAACCCCAATAGAATCGTCTGGCGCCAGCCACACAATAATTGACAATGAGAAGAAGTATTTCGAAGTTCCTTAAGGTACAAAAACACAAAATTGAATTGTTATTATCAATCTGAGGCTCGACTTTGAAGCAACCATGGGCCAAGCCGATAACCAATAAAATCGTCTGACACTGGTCAAAACAAAACACCCAAATATAAGCATTTCCTCAAGCTCTCTGGGCTACTTCAAAGCCCAATATAATAATTTGATGAAATACAGAACAAAATTTCCAAAGGGAAGCTTTACTCTGAAGCCTCTTAGAAAGTGAAAGTGAATCGTCTAACGACATCCACAAAAATAGTCACTAAGAAAAGCTCTACTTTGACGATTGTGCAACGACAACTCCCAAGGAAAACGTCTGTAGGATCCAGAAAAATTGTTCCAAACTGAGACTAAAATTTGAAGCTCTCTATCATCAATCAGAAGAAAAGTTTCAAACTGAAGTTTTGCTTTGAACGCCCGTGGGCTACGCCAAACCTGAATACAATCGTCTGACGCCAGCATTAACAAAAGTCATAAGAAGAAGACTCATTTTCAATCTCTGTGAGCCAAACAAAACCTCGATGAAATCATAAGGGCTGGACAGATTAGAAGTCCCATACCAAAGCTATGCATTGGAACCCTTGGGCAACGTTAAACCCTAAGGAAATTACCGTATAGAAGCTAAAAGAAAAGTAAGTAAAGGTGTACTTTGAGGGGCCGTGAGTCACGCCATTACAGAGTCTAATCGTCTATTACAGGATCAGAAGAACACTTCAAAAGTGACACTATCCTGAAAAAACCCTGTGGCCTCGCCGATCTCCAAAACAATCGGCTGGCGCCAATCAAAAGAAAAGTTTACTTTAAAGCACTAAGGGCAACGCAAAAGCCTTAAAGGCTCGGCTGGAGCCAGTTAGGAAAAAAGCAAACTGAAACAACACTTGGAAATCCATGGGCCTTGAAAAACATTGACATATTCGTCTGCTGGTAATCAAAAAAGAAATTATAAACTGAAGATTTGATTCAATGCACCCTGGACACGCCAAATACCCGATGAAAAACTCTCACGCAAACCACAAAAAATAGCCCAAATTGATGCTTTACTTTCAAACCCTGTAATACACGTTAAATTAGAATAGAATCGTTTACTGTGGCATGCATAGAAGTACCAAACAAAAGTTTAAATTTTGAAGCCTACAATAGCCATGTCAGACACGAATAGCATCCTCTAACACCAGTTGAAATAAAATTCCCAAAATGAAGCCTTACTTTCAAGCCTTCCAAGCTACCCCAAACCTCACTAGAATTGTCTGGCGCCAGCCACACAATAATTGACAATGAGAAGCTGTATTTCAAAGTTCCTTAAGCCACACAAACACAAAATTGAATTGTTTAACAACAGCCATAATCCAAATTACAATCACGTTTCACCGAAAAAATATATTATTATCAATCTGAGGCACGACTTTGAAGCAACCATGGGCCAAGTCGATAACCAATAAAATCGTCTGACACTGGTCAAAACAAAACACCAAAACATATGCATTTTCTCAAGCTATCTGCGCTACCTCGAAGCCCAATATAATAATTTGATGAAATACAGAACAAAATTTCCAAAGGGAAGCTTTACTTTGAAGCCCTTTGTAAAGTGAAAAACCATAACTGAATCGTCTAACGACAGCCACAAAAATAGTCACTAAGAAAAGCTCTACTTTGACCATTGTGCAACGACAACTCCCAAAGAAAACGTCTGTAGGATCCACAACAAATGTTCCAAACTGAGGCTAAACTTTGAAGCTCTATCGTCAACCAGAAAAAAGTTTCAAAGTGAAGTTTTGCTTTGAACGCCCGTGGGCTACGCCAAACCCGAATACAATCGTCTGACGCCAGCATTAAGAAAAGTCCCAAGAAGAGGACTCATTTTCAATCTCTGTGAGCCAAACAAAACCTCGATGAAATCATAAGGGCTGGACAGATTAAAAGTCCCATACCAAAGCTATGCATTGGAACCCCTTGGGCAACGTTAAACCCCAAGGAAATCATCTTGTGCAAGCTAAAAGAAAAATAAGTAAAGGTGTACTTTGAAGGGCCATGGGTCACGCCATTGCAGAGTATAATCGTCTATTACAGGATCAGAAGAACACTTCAAAAGTGACACTTTACTGAAAAAACCCTGTGGCCTCGCCGATCTCCAAAACAATCGGCTGGCGCCAATCAAAAGAAAAGTTTACTTTGAAGCACTGTGGGGAACGCAAAAGCCTTAGAGGTTCGCTGGAGCCAGTTTGTATAAAAGCAAACTGATACTATACTTGGAAATCCATGGGCCTTGGAAAACGTAAACAGATTCGTCTGCTGGTAATCAGAAAAGAAATTATAAACTGAAGATTTTATTCAATGCACCCTGGACACGCCAAATACCCGATGAAAAACTCACGCAAACCACAAAAAAATAGCCCAAACTGGTGCTTTACTTTCAAAACATGTAATACACGGTAAACCACAATAGAATCGTTTACCGCGGCATGCATAGAAGTACCAAACTAAAGCTTAAATTTTGAAGCGTGCAATAGCCACGTCAGACACGAATAGCATCCTCTGATGCGAGTTGAAATAAAATTCCTAAAATGAAGTCTTAGTTTCAAGCCTTCCAAGCTACCCCAAACCTCATTAGAATCGTCTGGCCTCAACCACACAATAATTGACAATGAGAAGCTTTATTTCGAAGTTTCTTAAGCCACACAAACACAAAATTGAATTGTTTGGCAACAGCCATAAACATGCAATCATCTTTCACCAAAAAAAGATAATTTTATCAATCTGAGACCCGACATTGAAGCAACCATGGGCCAAGTCGATAACCAATAAAATCGTCTAACACTGGCCAAAACAAGACACCCAAACAATCATTTTCTCAAGGTATCTGGGCTACTTCGAATCCATGTATAATTATTTGATGGAATACAGAACAAAATTCCCCAGAGGGAAGCCTTACTTTAAAGGCCCTTCGGAAGTGGAAAACCAAAAGTGAATTGTCTAAAGACAGCTACAGTAATAATCACTAAGAAAAACTCTAATTTGAAGACCCTTGTACCACGACAACTTCCAAGGAAAACGTCTGTAGGATCCAGAATAAATATTCCAAACTGAAGCTAAAATTTGTAGCTCTCTATCGTCAACCAGAAGAAAACTGAAGTTTTGCTCTGAACGCCCATGGGCTACGCCACCCCCGAATACAATCGTCTGACGCCAGCATTAAGAAAAGTCCCAAGAAGAAGACTCATTTTCAATATCTATGAGCCAAGCCACACCCCGATGGAATCATAAGAGCTGGACAGATTAAAAGTCCCATACCAAAGCTATGCATTGGAACACCTTGGGCAACGTTAAACCCCAAGGAAATTATCTTGTGCAAGCCCAAAAGGAAAATAAGTAAAGGTGTACTTTGAAGGTCCGTGGGTCACGCCATTATAGAGTATAATCGTCTATTACAGGATCAGAAGAAAACTTCAAAAGTGACACTTTACTGAAAAACCCTGTGGCGTCCCAGATCTCCAAAACAATCGGCTGGCGCCAATCAAAAGAAAAGTTTACTTTGAAGCACTGAGGGCAACGGAAAAGACTTAGGGAATCGGCTGGAGCCAGTTAGGAAAAAAGCAAACTGAAACTATACTTGGAAATCCATGTGACTCGAAAATCTTTAACGGATTCGTCTGCTGCTAACCAGAAAAGAAATTATAAACTGAAGACTTTATTCAATGCACCCTGGACACGGCAAATGCCCGATGAAAAACTCTCACGCAAACCACAAAAAGTAGCCCAAACTGGTGCTTTACTTTCAAACCCTGTAATAAACGGTAAACGACAATAAAATCGTTTACCGCGGGATGCATAGAAGTACCAAACTAAAGCTTAAATTTTGAAGCCTGTATTAGCCACGTCAGACACGAATAGCATGCTCTGACACCAGTTGAAATAAAGTTCCCAAAATGAGGCCTTATTTTCAAACCCTCCAAGCTACCCCAAACCCCACTAGAATCGTCTGGCGCCAGCCACACAATAATTGACGATGAGCAGCTGTATTTCGAAGTTCCTTAAGCCACACAAACACAAAATTGAATTGTTTAGCAACACCCATAAACGAAAATACAATTATATTTCATCGAAAAAAGATAATAATATCAATCTGAGGCCCGACTTTGAGGCAACCAAGGGCCAAGTCGATAACCAATAAAATCGTCTGACTGGCCAAAACAGAACACCCAAAGATAAGCATTTTCTCAAGCTCTCTGGGCTACTTCGTAGCCCAATATAATCATTTGATGAAATAAAGAACAAAATTTCCAGAGGGAAGCTTTACTTTGAAGCCCCTTGGGAAGTGAAAAACCATAAGTGAATCGTCTAACGACAGCCACAAAAATAGTCACTAAGAAAAGCTCTACTTTGAAGACACTTTTGCCACGACAACTCCCAAGGAAAACGTCTGTAGGATCGACAACAAATGTTCCAAACTGATTCCAAACTTTGAAGCTCTCTATCGTCAACCAGAGGAAAAGTCTCAAACTGAAGTTTTGCTTTGAACGCCCGTGGGCTACGCAAAACCCGAATACAATCGTCTGACGCCAGCATTAAGAAAAGTCCCAAGAAGAAGACTCATTTTCAATCTCTGTAAGCCAAACAAAACCTCGATGAAATCATAAGGGCTGGACAGATTAAAAGTCCCATACCAAAGCTATGCATTGGAACCCCTTGGGCAACGTTAAACCCCAAGGAAATTATCTTGTTGAAGGCAAAAGGAAAATAAGTAAAGGTGTACTTTTAAGGGCCGTGGGTCACGCCATTGCAGAGTATAATCGTCTATTACAGGATCAGAAGAACACTTCCAATGTGACACTTTACTGAAAATCCCTGTGGCGTCTCCGATCTCCAAAAAAATCGGCTGGCGCATATCAAAAGAAAAGTTTACTTTGAAGCACTGACGGCATCGCAAAAGACTTACGGGATCGGCTGGAGCCAGTTTCGATAAAAGCAAACTGAAAGTATACTTGGAAATCCATGGGCCTTGGAAAACGTAAACAGATTCATCTGCTGGTAATTAGAATAGAAATTATAAACTGAAGATTTTATTCACTGCACCCTGGACACGCCAAATACACGATGAAAAACTCACGCAAACCACAAAAAGATAGCCCAAACTAGTGCTTTACTTTCAAACCATGTAGTACACGGTAAATCACAATAGAATCCTTTACAGCGGCATGCATAGAAGTACCAACCTAAAGCTTAAATTTTGAGGCGTGGAATTGCCACGTCAGACTCGAATAGCTTCCTCTGATGCGAGTTGAAATAAAATTCCCAAAATGAAGCCTTAATTTCAAGCCTTCCAAGCTACCCCAAACCTCACTAGAATCGTCTTACGCCAGCCACACAATAATTGATAATGAGAAGCTTTATTTCGAAGTTCCTTAATCCACACAAACACAAAATTCAATCTTTTAGCAACAGCCATAAGCCAAATTACAATCATCTTTCACCAAAAAAAGATAATAATATCAATCTGAGGCCCGACTTTGAGGCAAACAAGGGCCAAGTCGATAACCAATAAAATCGTCTGACTGGCCAAAACAGAACACCCAAAGATAAGCATTTTCTCAAGCTCTCTGGGCTACTTCGTAGCCCAATATAATCATTTGATGAAATAAAGAACAAAATTTCCAGAGGGAAGCTTTACTTTGAAGCCCCTTGGGAAGTGAAAAACCATAAGTGAATCGTCTAACGACAGCCACAAAAATAGTCACTAAGAAAAGCTCTACTTTGAAGACACTTTTGCCACGACAACTCCCAAGGAAAACGTCTGTAGGATCGACAACAAATGTTCCAAACTGATTCCAAACTTTGAAGCTCTCTATCGTCAACCAGAGGAAAAGTTTCAAACTGAAGTTTTGCTTTGAACGCCCGTGGGCTACGCAAAACCCGAATACAATCGTCTGACGCCAGCATTAAGAAAAGTCCCAAGAAGAAGACTCATTTTCAATCTCTGTAAGCCAAACAAAACCTCGATGGAATCATAAGAGCTGGACAGATTAAAAGTCCCATACCAAAGCTATGCATTGGAACCCCTTGGGCAACGTTAAACCCCAAGGAAATCATATGGTGCAAGCCAAAAGAAGAATAAGTAAAGGTGTACTTTGAAGGGCCGTGGGTCACGCCATTACAGAGTATAATCGTCTATTACAGGATCAAAAGAACACTTCCAAAGTGAAACTTTACTGAAAAACCATTGGCCTCCCCGATCTCCAAAACAATCGGCTGGCGCCAATCAAAAGAAAAGTTTACTTTGAATCACTGAGGGAAAAGCAAAAGACTTAGAGAATCGGCTGGAGCCAGTTAGGAAAAAAGCAAACTGAAACTATACTTGGAAATCCATGTGACTCGAAAAACTTTAACAGATTTATCTGCTGCTAACCAGAAAAGAAATTATAAACTGAGGATTTTATTCAATGCACCCTGGACACCGCAAATACCCGATGAAAAACTCTCATGCAAAAAAACAAAAATACCCCAAAATGGTGCTTTATTTTCAAACCCTGTAATACACGGTAAACAACAATAGACTCGTTTACCGCGGTATGCATAGAAGTACCAAACTAAAGCTTAAATCTTGAAGCCTGTATTAGCCACGTCAGACACGAATATTATGCTGTGACGCCAGTTGAAATAAAGTTCCCAAAATGAAGCCGTATTTACAAGCCATCCAAGCTGCCCCAAACCCCACTAGAATCGTCTGGCGCCGGGAACACAATAATTGACGATGAGCAGCTGTATTTCGAAGTTCCTTAAGCCACAAAAACACATAATTGAATTGTTTAGCAACAGCCATAAACCAGAATACAATCATCTTTCACCGAAGAAAAGATGATAATATCAATCTGAGGCCCAACTTTGAAGCAACCATGGGCCAAGTCGATAACCAATAAAATCGTCTGACACTGGCCAAAACAACACACCCAAACATAAGCATTTTCTCAAGCTCTCTCGGCTACTTCGTAACCTAATATAATCATTTGATGAAATACAGAACAAAATTTCCAGAGGGAAGCTTTACTTTGAAGCCCCATGGGAAGTGAAAAACCATAAGTGAATCGTCTAGCGACAGCCACAAAATAGTCACTAAGAAAAGCTCTACTTTGAAGACAATTCTTCCACAACAACTCCCAAGGAAAACGTTTGTAGGATCCAGAACAAATGTTCCAAACTGAGACTAAACTTTGTAGCTCTATATCGTTAACCAGAAGAAAAGTTCTAAGCTGAAGTTTTGCTTTGAACGCCCATGGGCCACGCCAAACCCGAATACAATAGTTTGCCGCCAGCATTAAGAAAAGTCCCAAGAAGACTAATTTTCAATCTCTATGAGCCAAGCCAAACCTCGATGGACTCATAAGGGCTGGACAGATTAAAAGTCCCATACAAAAGCTATGTATTGAAACCCCTTGGGCAACGTTAGAAACCAAGAACATCATGTAGTGCAAGCCAAAAGAAAAAAAAGTAAAGGTGTACTTTTGAAGTGCCGTGGGTCACGCCATTACAGAGTATAATCGTCTATTACAGGATCAGAAGAACACTTCCAAAGTGACACTTTACTGAAAAACCCTGTGGCCTCGTCGATCTCCAAAACAATCGGCTGGCGCCAATCAAAAGAAAAGTTTACTTTTAAGCACTGAAGGCAACGCAAAAGCCTTAAAGAATCGGCTGGAGCCAGGTAGGAAAAAAGCAAACTGAAACAATACTTGGAAATCCATGGGCCTTGAAAAACGTACACAGATTCGTCTACTGGTAATCAGAAAAGAAATTATAAACTGAAGATTTGATTCAATGCACCCTGGACACGCCAAATACCCGATGAAAAACTCTCACGCAAACCACAAAATATAGCCCAAAGTGATACTTTACTTTCAAACCCTGTAATACACGGTAAACCACGATAGAATCGTATACCACGCCATGCATAGAATTACCAAACTAAAGTTTAAATTTTGAAGCCTGCAATAGCCACGTCAGACACGAATAGCATCCTCTAATACCAGTTGAAATAACATTCCCAAAATGAGGCTTATTTTCAAGCCTTCCAAGCTACCCCAAACCTCACTAGAATCGTCTGGCGCCAGCCACACAATAATTGACAATGAGAAGCTGTATTTCGAGGTTCCTTAAGCCACTCAAACACAAAATTGAATTGTATAGCAACAGCCATAAGCCAAAATATGATAATCTTTCAACGAAAAAAGATATTATTATCAATCTGAGGCGCGACCTTGAAGCAACCATGGGCCAAGTCGATAACCAATAAAATCGTCTGACACTGGTCAAAACAAAACACCCAAATATAAGCATTTTCTCAAGCTATCTGGGCTACTTCGAAGCCCAATATAATAATTTGATGAAATACAGAACAAAATTTCCAAAGGGAAGCTTTACTTTGAAGCCCCTTGGAAAGTAAAAAACCAGAAGTGAATCGTCTAATGACAGCCACAAAAATAGTCACTAAGAAAAGATTTACTTTGACCATTGTGCAACGACAACTCCCAAGGAAAACGTCTGTAGGATCCAGAACAAATGTTCCAGACTGAGGCTAAACTTTGAAGCTCTCTATCGTTAACCAGAAGAAAAGTTTCAAACTGAGGTTTTGCTTTGAACGCCCCTGGTCTACGCCAAACCCGAATACAATCGTCTGAAGCCAGCATTACGAAAAGTCCCAAGAAGAAGACTCATTTTCAGTCTCTGTGCGCCAAACCAAACCCCGATGAAATCATAAGGGCTGTAATGATTAAAAGTCCCATACCAAAGCTATGCATTGGAACCCCCTGGGCAACGTTAAACCCCAAGGAAATCATCTTGTGGAAGCTAAAAGAAAAATAATTAAAGGTGTACTTTGAAGGGCCGTGAGTCACGCCATTGCAGAGTATAATCGTCTATTACAGATCAGAACAACACTTCAAAAGTGACACTCTACTGAAAAAACCCTGCGGCCTCGCATATCTCCAAAACGATCGGCTGGCACCAATCAAAAGAAAAGTTTACTTTGAAGCACGGAGGGCAAGGCAAAAGCCTTAGAGGATCAGCTTGAGCCAGTTTGGTTAAAAGCAAACTGATAATATACTTGGAAATCCATGGGCCTTGAAAAACGTACACAGATTCGTCTGCTGGTAATCAGAAAAGCAATCATAAACTGAATATTTTATTCAATGCACCCTGGACACGCCAGATACCCGATGAAAAACTCTCACGCAAACCACAAAAATTAGCCCAAACTGGTGCTTTACTTTCAAACCATGTAATACACGGTAAACAACAATAGAATCGTTTATCGCGGCTTGTATAGAAGTACCAAACTAAAGCTTACGTTTTGAGGTGTTCAATAGCCACGTCAGACACGAATAGCATCCTCTATTGCTAGTTGAAATAACATTCCCAAAATGAAGCTTATTTTCAAGCCTTCCAAGCTACCCCAAACCTCACTAGAATCGTCTGGCGCATGCCACACAATAATTGACAAAGAGAAGCTTTATTTCGAAGTTCCTTAAGCCAAACAAAAACAAAATTGAATTGTTTAGCAAAAGCCATAAACATACAATCATCTTTCACCAAAAAAAGATAATATTATCAAACTGAGGCTCGACATTGAAGCAACCATGGGCCAAGTCGATAACCAATAAAATCGTCTGACAATGGCGAAAACAAAACACCCAAACAAGCATTTTCTCAAGGTATCTGGGCTACTTCGAATCCCAATGTAATCATTTGATGGAACACAGAACAAAATTTCCAGAGGGAAGCTTTACTTTGAAGCCCCTTTGGAAGAGGAAAACCAAAAGTGAATCGTCTAAAGATAGCCACAAAAATAATCACCAAGAAAAGCTCTAATTTGAAGACCCGTGTGCCCCGACAACTCCCAAGGAATATGTCTATAGAATTCAGAATAAATGTTCCAAACTAAAGCTAAACTTTGTAGCTCTCTATCGTCAACCAGAAAAAAATCTCCAAGCTGAAGTTTTGCTATGAACGCCCATGAGATACGCCACCCCCGAATACAATCGTCTGACGCCAGCATTAAGAAAAGTCCCAAGAAGAAGACTCATTTTCAATATCCATGAGCCAAACCAAACCTCGATGGAATCATAAGAGCTGGGCAGATTAAAAGAAGTATACCAAAGCTATGCATTGGAACACCTTGGGCAACGTTAAACCCCAAGGAAATCATCTTGTGCAAGCCAAAAGAAAAATAAGTAAAAGTGTACTTTGAAGGGCCGTGGGTCACGCCATTGAAGAGTGTAATCGTCTATTACAGGATCAGAAGAACACTTCAAAAGTGACACTTTATTGAAAAACCATTGGCCTCTCCGATCTCCAAAACAATCGGCTGGCGCCAATCAAAAGAAAAGTTTACTTTGAAGCACTGAGGGCAACGCAAAAGTCTTAGAGGATCGGCTGGAGCCAGTTAGGAAAAAAGCAAACTGAAGCTATACTTGGAAATCTATGGGACTCTATAAACATCAACGGATTCGTCTGCTGCTAACCAGAAAAGAAATTATAAACTAGAGATTTTATTCAATGCACCCTGGACACGCCAAATACCCGATGAAAAACTCTTACGCAAACCACAAAAAATAGCCCAAACTAGTGCTTTACTTTCAAACCCTGTAATACACGGTAAAAAACAATAGAATCGTTTACCGCGGCATGCATAGAAGTACCAAACTAAAGCTTAAATTTTGAAGCCTGCATTAGCCACGTTAGACACGAATAGCATGCCCTGACGCCAGTTGAAATAAAGTTCCCAAAATGAAGCCTTATTTTCAAGCCCTCCAAGCTACCCCAAACCCAACTAGAATCGTCTGTCGCCAGCAACACAATAATTGACGATGAGCAGCTGTATTTCGATGTTCCTTAAGCCACACAAACACAAAATTGAATTCTTTTGCAACACCCATAAACCAAAATACAATCATCTTTCAACGAAAAAAAGATAATAATATCAATCTGAGGCAAGACTTTGAAGCAACCATGGGCCAAGTCGATAACCAATAAAATCGTCTGACACTGGCCAAAGCAAAAAACCCAAACATAAGCATTCTCTCAAGCTCTCTGGGCTACTTCAAAGCCCAATATAATCATTTGATGAAATACAGAACAAAATTTCCAGAGGGAAGCTTTACTTTGAAGCCCCTTGGGAAGTGAAAAACATAAGTGAATCGTCTAGCGACAGCCACAAAAATAGTTACTAAGAAAAGCTCTACTTTGAAGACAATTCTGCTACGACAACTTCCAGGGAAAACGTCGATAGGATCCAGAACAAATGCTCCAAACTGAAGCTAAACTTTGTAGCTCTCTACAACCAGAAGAAAAGTTCCAAGCTAAAGTTTTGCTTTGAACGCCCATTGGCTACGCCAAACCCGAATACAATCGTCTGCCGCCAGCATTAAGAAAAGTCTCAAGAAGACTTATTTTCAATTTCTATAAGAAAAACCAAACCTCGCTGCAATCATAAGAGCTGGACAGATTAAAAGTCGTATACCAAAGCTATGCATTGGAACTCCTTGAGCAACGTTAAACCCCAAGGAAATCATCTTGTGCAAGCCAAAAGAAAAATAAGTAAAAGTGTACTTTGAAGGGCCGTGGGTCACTTTACTGAAAAACCATTGGCCTCCCCGATCTCCAAAACAATCGGCTGGCGCCAATGAAAAGAAAAGTATACTTTGAAGCACTGAGGGCAACGCAAAAGTCTTAGGGGATCGGCTAGAGCCAGTTAGGTAAAAAGTAAACTGAAAGTATACTTGGAATCCACGGGACTCGATAAACATCAACGGATTCGTCTACTGCTAACCAGAAAAGAAATAAACTGAAGATTTTATTCAATGCACCCTGGACACGCCAAGTATCCGATGAAAAACTCTTACGCAAACCACAAAAAATAGCCCAAACTGGTGCTTTACTTTCAAACCCTGTAATACACGGTAAACAACAATAGAATCGTCTACCGCGGCATGCATAGAAGAACCAAACTAAAGCTTAAATTTTGAAGCCTGCATTAGCCACGTCAGACAGGAATAGAATGCTCTGACGCCATTTGAAATAAAGTTCCCAAAATGGAGCATAATTTTCAAGCTTTCCAAGCTACTCCAAACCTCACTAGAATCGTCTGTCGCGAGCCACACAATAATTGACGATGAGCAGCTGTATTTCGAAGTTCCTTAAGCCACACAAACACAAAATTGAATTCTTTAGCAACAACCATAAACCAAAACACAATCATCTTTCACCGAAAAAAAGATAATGATATCAATCTGAGGCCCGACTGTGAAGCAACCATGGGCCAAGTCGATAACCAATAAAATCGTCTGACACAGGCCAAAACAAAACACCCAAACATAAGCATTCTCTCAAGCTATCTGGGCTACTTCAAAGCCCAGTATGATATTAGATTTGATGAAATACAGAAAAAATTTCCAGAGGGAAGCTATACTTTGAAGCCCCTTGGGAAGAGAAAAACCATACGTGAATCGTCTAACGACAGCCACAAAAATAGTCACTAAGAAAAGCTCTACTTTGAAGACCCTTCTGCCACAACAACTTCCAAGGAAAACGTCTGTAGGATCCAGAACAAATGTTGCAAAATGAAGCTAAACTTTGTAGCTCTCTATCGTCAACCAGAAGAAAAGTTCCAAACTGAAGTTTTTCTCTGAACGCCCATGGGCTACGCCAAACCCGAATACAATCATCTGACGCCAGCATTAAAAAAAGTCACAAGATGAAGACTAATTTTCAATCTCTATGAGCCAAGCCAACGCTCGATGGAATCATAAGGGCTGGATAGAATAAAAGTCCCATACCAAAGCTATTCATTGGAATCATTTGTACAACGTTAAACCCCAAGGAAATCATCTGGTGCAAGCAAAAAAAAATAAGTAAAGGTGTACTTTGAAGGGCCGTGGGTCACGCAATTGCAGAGTATAATCGTCTATTACAGGATCAAAAGAACACTTCCAAAGTGACACTTTACTGAAAATCCCTGTGGCCTAGCCGATCTCCAGAACAATTGGCTTGCGCCAATCAAAAAAAATGTTTACTTTGAAGCACTGAGGGCAACGCAAAAGCCTTAGAGGATCGGCTGCAGACAGTTAGGAAAAAAGCAAACTGAAACTATTCCTGGTTATCCATGCGCCTCGAAAAACTTCAACAGATTCGTCTGCTGGTAATACGTAAAGAGATTATAAACTGAAGATTTGATTCAATGCACCCTGGACACGCCAAATACCCGATGAAAAACTCTCACGCAAACCAAAAAAAATAGCCCAAACTGGTGCTTTACTTTCAAACCATGTAATACACGGTAAACCACAATAGAATCCTTTACTGCGCCATGCATAGAAATACCAAAATAAAGCTTAAATTTTGAAGCCTGCAATAGCCACGTCAGACACGAATAGCATACTCTGTCGCCAGTTCAAATAAAATTCCCAAAATGAAGCCTTATTTTCGAGCCTTCCAAGCTACCCCAAACCTCACTAGAATCGTCTGGCGCCAGCCAGACAATAATTGACAATAAGATGCTGTATTTCGAGTTTCCTTAAGCCACACAGACACAAAATTGAATTATCTAGCAACAGCCATAAGCCAAAATACAATCATCGTTCACCGAAAGAGGATATTATTATCAATCTGAGGCCTGACTTTGAAGCAACCATGGGCCAAGTGGATAACCAATAAAATCGTCTGACACTGGCCAAAACAAAACACCCAAACATAGCATTTTCTCAAGCTATCTGGGCGACTTCGAAGCCCAATATAATAATTTGATGAAATACAGAAAAAAATTCCAGAGGGAAGCCTTACTTTGAAGCCCCTTGGGAAGTGAAAACCATAAGAGAATCGTTTAACGACAGCCACAAAACTAATAAGTAAGAAAAGCTCTAATTTGAAGACCCTTGTGCTACGTCAACTCCCAAGGAAAACGTCTGTAGGATCCAGAACAAATGTTCCAAACTGAAGCTAATCTTTGTAACTCTCTATCGTCAACCATAAGAAAAGTTCCAACCTGAAGTTTAGCTCTGAACGCCCATGGGCTACGCCAAACCCGAATACAATCGTCTGACGCCAGCATTAAGAAAAGTCCCAAGAAGAAGACTCATTTTCAATCTCTATGAGCCAAGCCAAACCTCGATGGAATCATAAGGGCTGGACAGATTAAAAGTCCTATACCAAACCTTTGCATTGGAACCCCTTGGGCAACGTTAAAGCCAAAGGAAATCATCTGGTGCAAGCGAAAAGAAAAATAAGTAAAGGTGTAATCAAATGAAAAGTTTACTTTGAAGCACTGAGGGCAACGCAAAAGTCTTAGGGGATCGGCTGGAGCCAGTTAGGAAAAAAGCAAACTGAAAGTATACTTGGAAATCCATGGGACTCGATAAACATCAACGAATTCGTCTGCTGCTAACCAGAAAAGAAATTATAAACTGAAGATTTTATTCAATGCACCCTGGACACGCCAAATACCCGATGAAAAACTCTTACGCAAACCACAAAAAATAGCCCAAACTGGTGCTTTACTTTCAAACCCTGTAATACACGGTAAACAACAATAGAATCGTTTACCGCGGCATGCATAGAAGTACCAAACTAAAGCTTAAATTTTGAAGCCTGCATTAGCCACGTTAGACACGAATAGAATGCTCTGACGCCAGTTGAAATAAAGTTCCCAAAATGAAGCCTTATTTTCAAGCACTCCAAGCTACCCCAAACACCACTAGAATCGTCTGTCGCCAGCCACACAATAATTGACGATGAGCAGCTGTATTTCGAAGTTCCTTAAGCCACACAAACACAAAATTGAATTCTTTTGCAACACCCATAAACCAAAATACAATCATCTTTCACCGAAGAAAAGATAATAATATCAATCTAAGGCCCGACTTTGAAGCAACCATGGGCCAAGTCGATAACCAATAAAATCGTCTGACACTGGCCAAAACAAAACACCCAAACATAAGCATTCTCCCAAGCTCTCTGGGCTACTTCAAAGCCCAATATAATCATTTGATGAAATACAAAACAAAATTTCCAGAGGGAAGCTTTACTTTGAAGCCCCTTGGGAAGTGAAAAACCATAAGTGAATTGTCTAGCGAAAGCCACAAAAATAGTTACTAAGAAAAGTTCTACTTTGAAGACAATTCTGCTACGACAACTCCCAAGGATAACGTCTGTAGAATCCAGAACAAATGCTCCAAGCCGAAGCTAAACTTTGTAGCTCTCTACAACCAGAAGAAAAGTTCTAAGCTGAAGTTTCGCTTTGAACGCCCATGGGCTACGCCAAACCCGAATACAATCGTCTGCCGCCAGCATCAAGAAAAGTCTATGAGCCAAGTCTATGAGCCAAGCCAAACCTCGATGGAATCATAAGGGCTGGACAGATCAAAAGTTCCATACCAAAGCTATGTATTGGAATCCCTTGGGCAACGTTAAAAACCAAGA
Organism: Panulirus ornatus; assembly: GCF_036320965.1. Lineage (NCBI taxonomy): Eukaryota > Metazoa > Arthropoda > Malacostraca > Decapoda > Palinuridae > Panulirus > Panulirus ornatus. Next base: position 22,392,469 of record NC_092243.1, on the reverse strand, counting down.
ACATCATGCAGTGCAAGCCAAAAAAAATAAGTAAAGGTGTAATTTGAAGGGCCATGGGTTACGTCAATGCAGAGTATAATCTTCTATTACAGGATCAGAAAAACACTTCCAAAGTGACAATTTACTGAAAAACCCTGTGGCCTCGCTGATCTCCAAAACAATCAGCTGGCGCAAATCAAAAAAAAAGTTTACTTTGAAGCACTGAGGGCAACGCAAAAGCCTTAATGGATCGGCTGGAGCCAGTTAGGCAAAAAGCGAACTGAAGCAATACTTGGAAATCCAAGGGCCTTGAAAAACGTACACAGATTCGTCTGCTGGTAATCGGAAAAGAAATTATAAACTGGAGATTTGATTCAATGCACCATGGATACGCCAAATACCCGATGAAAAACTCTCACGCAAACCACAAAAAATAGCCCAAAGTGATGCTTTACTTTCAAATCCAGTAATACACGGTAAACCACAATAGAATCGTTTACCGCGGCATGCATAAAGCACCAAACTAATGCTTAAATTTTTTAGGACTGCAATAGCCACGTCAGACACGAATAGCATCCTCTAACACCAGTTGAAATAAAATTCCCAAAATGAAGCCTTTCTTTCAAGCCTTTCAAGCTACCCCAAACCTCACTAGAATCGTCTGGCGCCAGCCACACAATAATAGACAATGAGAAGCTGTATTTCGAGGTTCCTTAAGCCAAACAAACCCAAAATTGAATTGTTTAGCAACAGCCATAAACATACAATCATCGTTCACCAAAAAAAAAAATATTATCAATCTGAGACCCGACATTGAAGCAACCATGGGCCAAGCCGATAACCAATAAAATCGTCTGACACTGGCCAAAACAAAACACCCAAACAAGCATTTTCTCAAGGTATCTGGGCTACTTCGATGCCCAATATAATTACTTCATGGTATAGTTAACAAAATTTCCAGAGGGAAGCTTTACTTTGAAGCCCCTTCGGAAGTGGAAAGCCAAAAGTGACTCGTCTAAAGACAGTCACAAAAATAATCACTAAGAAAAGCTCTAATTTGAAGACCCTTGTACCACGACAACTCCCAAGGAAAACGTTTGTAGGATCCAGAATAAACATTCCAAACTGAAACTAAACTTTGTAGCTCTCTATCGTCAACCAGAAGAAAAGTATCAAACGGAAGTTTTACTCTCAACGCCCATGGGCTACGCCACCCCCGAATACAATCGTCTGACGCCAGCATTAAGAAAAAGTCCCAAGAAGAAGACTCATTTTCAATATCTATGAGCCACGCCACACCTCGATGGAATCATAAGAGCTGGACAGATTAAAAGTCCAATACCAAAGCTATGCATTGGAAACCCTTGGGCTACGTTAAACCCCAAGGAAATAATCTTTTGCAAGCCAAAAGAAAAATAAGCAAAGGTGTACTTTGAAGGGCCGTGAGTCACGCCATTGCAGAGTATAATCGTCTATTACAGGATCAGAAGAACACTTCAAAAGTGACACTTTACTGAAAAACCATGTGGCCTCGCCGATCTCCAACACAATCGGCTGGCGCCAATCAAAATAAAAGTTTATTTTGAAGCACTGAGGGCAACGCAAAAGCCTTAAAGGATCGGCTGGAGCCCGATAGGAAAAAAGCAAACTGAAAGTATACTTGGAAATCCATGGGACTCGAAAATAATCAACGGATTCGTCTGCTGCTAACCTGAAAAGAAATTATAAATTGAAGATTTTATTCAATGCACCCTGGACACGACAAATTCCCGATGAAAAACTCTCACGCAAACCACAAATTATAGCCCAAACTGGTGCTTTACTTTCAAACCCTGTAATACACGGTAAATAACAATAGAATCGTTTACCGCGGCATGCATAGAAGTACCAAACTAAAGCTTAAATTTTGAAGACTTCATTAGCCACGTCAGACACGAATAGCATGCTCTGACGCCCGTGGAAATAAAGTTCCCAAAATGTAGCCTTATTTTCAAAGCCTCAAGCTACCCCAAACCCCACTAGAACCGTCTGTCGCCAGCCACACAATAATTGACGATGAGCAGCTGTATTTCGATGTTCCTTAAGCCACACAAACACAAAATTGAATAGTTTAACAACAGCCATAAACCAAAATACAATCATCTTTCACCGAAAAAAAGATAATAATATCAATCTGAGGCCCGACTTTGAAGCAACCAAGTGCCAAGTTGATAACAAATAAAATATTCTGACACTTACTAAAACAAAACACCCAAACATAAGCATTCTCTCAATCTATCTGAGCTACTTCAAAGCCCAATATAATCATTTGATGAAATACAGAACAAAATCTCCAGAGGGAAGCTTTACTTTGAAGCCCCTTGGAAAGTGAAAAACCATAAGTGAATCGTCTAACGACAGCCACAAAAATACTCACTAAAAAAAGCTCTACTTTGAAGACCCTTCTGCCACAACAACTCCCAAGGAAAACGTCTGTAGGATCCCGAACAAATGTTCCAAAATGAAGCTAAACTTTGTAGCTCTCTATCGTCAACCAGAAGAAAAGTTCCAAACTGAAGTTTTTCTCTGAACGCCCATGGGCTACGCCAAGCCCGAGTACAATCATCTGACGCCAGCATTAAGAAAAGTCACAAGAAGAAGACTCATTTTCAATCTCTATGAGCCAAGCCAACGCTCGATGGAATTATAAGGGCTGGATAGAATAAAAGTCCCATACCAAAGCTATTCATTGGAATCATTTGGGCAACGTTAAACCCCAAGGAAATCATCTGGTGCAAGTAAAAACAAAAAAGTAAAGGTGTACTTTGAAGGGCCGTGGGTCACGTAATTGCAGAGTATAATCGTCTATTACAGGATCAAAAGAACACTTCCAAAGTGACACTTTACTGAAAATCCCTGTGGCCTCGCCGATCTCCAGAACAGTTGCCTGGCGCCAATCAAAAGAAATGTTTCCTTTGAAGAACTGAGGGCAACGCAAAAGCCTTAGAGGATCGGCTGCAGCCAGTTAGGAAAAAAGCAAACTGAAACTATACCTGGAAATCCATGGGCCTCGAAAAACTTCAACAGATTCGTCTGCTGGTAATCAGAAAAGAGATTATAAACTGAAGATTTGATTCAATGCACCCTGGACACGCCAAATACCCGATGAAAAACTCTCAAGCACACCACAAAAAATAGCCCAAACTGGTGCTTTACTTTCAAACCATGTAATACACGGTAAACCACAATAGAATCCTTTACCGCGCCATGCATAGAAGTACCAGACTAAAGCTTAAATTTTGAAGCCTGCAATAGACACGTCAGACACGAAAAGCATACTCTGTCGCCAGTTCAAATAAAATTCCCAAAATGAAGCCTTATTTTCGAGCCTTCCAAGCTACCCCAAACCTCACTAGAATCGTCTGGCGCCAGCCAGGCAATAATTGACAATGAGAAGCTGTATTTCGAAGTTCCTTAAGCCACACAGACACAAAATTGAATTGTTTAGCAACAGCCATAAACCAAAATACAATCATCGTTCACCGAAAGAGAATATTATTATCAATCTGAGGCCTGTCTTTGAAGCAAACATGGGCCAAGTCGATAACCAATAAAATCGTATGACACTAGCCAAAACAAAACACCCAAACATAAGCATTTTCTCAAGCTATCTGGGTTACTTCGAGGCCCAATATAATAATTTGATGAAGTACAGAAAAAAAATTCCAGAGGGAAGCCTTACTTTGAAGCCCCTTGGGAAATGAAAACCATAAGTGAATCGTCTAACGACAGCCACAGAAATAATAACTAAGAAAAGCTCTAATTTGAGGACCCTTGTGCTACGTCAACTCCCAAGGAAAACGTCTATAGGATCCAGAACAATTGTTCCAAACTGAAGCTAATCTTTGTAGCTCTCTATCGTCAACCATAAGAAAAGTTCTAAACTGAAGTTTTGCTCTGAACGCCCATGGGCTACGCCAAACCCGAATACAATCGTCTGACGCCAGCATCAAGAAAAGTCCCAAGAAGAAGACTCATTTTCAGTCTCTATGAGCCAAGCCAAACCTCGATGGAATCATAAGGGCTGGACAGATTAAAAGTCCCATATCAAACCTTTGCACTGGAACCCCTTGGGCAACGTTAAAGCCAAAGGAAATCATCTGGTGCAAGCCAAAAGAAAAATAATTAAAGGTGTAATCAAAAGAAAAGTTTACTTTGAAGCACTGAGGGCAACGCAAAAGTCTTAGGGGATCGGCTGGAGCCAGTTAGGAAAAAAGCAAACTGAAACTATTCTTCGAAATCCATGGGCCTCGAAAAACTTCAACAGATTCGTCTGCTGCTAACCAGAAAAGAAATTATAAACTGAAGATTTGATTCAATGCACCCTGGACACGCCAAATACCCAATCAAAAACTCTCACGCAAACCACAAAAAATAGCCCAAACTAGTGCTTTACTTTCAAACGCTGTAATACACGGTAAACAACAACAGAATCGTTTACCGCGGCATGCATAGAAGTAGCCACGTCAGACACGAGTAGCATCCTCTGACGCCAGTTGAAATAAAGTTCCCAAAATGAAGCCTTATTTTCAAGCCCTACAAGCTTCCCAAAACCTCACTAGAATCGTCTGGCGCCAGCCAAACAATAATTGACAATGAGAAGCTGTATTTCGAAGTTCCTTAAGCCACACAAACACAAAATTGAATTGTTTAGTAACAGCCATTAACCAAAATGCAATCATCTTTCACCGAAAAAAAGATAACATTATCAATCTGAGGTCCGACTTTGAAGCAACCATGGGCCAAGTCGATAACCAATAAAATCGTCTGACACTGGCCAAAGCAAACCACCCAAACATAAGAATGTTCTCAAGCTCTCTGGGCTACTTCGAAGCCCAATATAATCATTTGATGAAATAAAGAACAAAATTTCCAGAGGGAAGCTTTACTTTGAAGCCCCTTGTGAAGTGAAAAACGACAAGTGAATCGTCTAGCGACTGCCATAAAAATAGTCACTAAGAAAAGATCTACTTTGAAGACCCTTGTGCCTACGACAACTCCAAAGGAAAACGTCTGTAGGGTCCAGAACAAATGTTCCAAACTGAAGCTAAACTTTGTAACTCTCTATCGTCAACCAGAAGAAAAGTTCTAAACTGAAGTTCTGCTTTGAACGCCCATGGGCTACGCCAAACCCGAATACAATCGTCTGCCGCCAACATTAAGAAAAGTCCCAAGAAGAAGACTCATTTTCAATCTCTATGAGCCAAGCCAAACCTCGATGGAATCATAAGGGCTGGCCAGATTAAACGTCCTATACCAATGATATGCATTGGAACCCCTTGGGCAACGTTAAACCCCAAGAAAATCATCTGTTGCAAGCCAAAAGAAAAATGAGTAAAAGTGTACTTTGAAGGGCAGTGGGTCACGACATTGCAGAGTATAATCGTCTATTACAGGATCAGAACAACACTTCCAAAGTGACACTTTAATGAAAAACCCTGTGGCCTCGCCGATCTCCAAAACAATCGGCTGGCGCCAATCAAAAGAAAAGCTTACTTTGAAGCACTGAGGGCAACGCAAAAGCCTTAGGGGATCGGCTGGAGCCAGTTAGGAAAAAAGCAAACTAAAACAATACTTGGAAATCCATTGGCCTTGAAAAACGTAAACAGATTCGTCTGCTTCTAATCAGAAAAGAAATTATAAACTGAAGATTTGATTCAATGCACCCTGAACACGCCAAAATACCAGATCAAAAACTCTCACACAAACCACAAAAAATAGCCGAAAATGGTGCTCTAATTTCAAACCCTGTAATACACGGTAAACCACAATAGAATCGTTTACCGCGGCATGCACAGAATTACCAAACTAAAGCTTAAATTTTGAAGCTTGCAATAGCCACGTCAGACACGAATAGCATCCTCTAACACCAGTTGAAATAAAATTCCCGAAATGAAGCCTTATTTTCAACCCCTCCAAGCTACCCCAAACCTCACTACAATCGTCTGGCGCCAGCCACACAATAATTCACAATAAGAAGCTGTATTTCGAAGGTCCTTAAGCCACACAAACACAAAATTAAATTGTTTAACAACAGCCATAAACCAGAATACATTCATCTTTCACCGAAAAAAAGATAATATTATCAATCTGAGACCCGACTTTGGAGCAACCAAGGGCCAAGTCGATGAGAGATAAAATCTTCTGACACTGACCAAAACAAAATACCCAAACATAAGTATTTTCTCAAGCTCTCTGGGCTACTTCGAAGCCCAATTTCATCATTTGATGAAATACAGAGCAAAATCTCCAACGGGAAGCTTTACTTTGAAGCCCCTTGGGAAGTGAAAAACCATAAGTGAATCGTCTAACGGCAGCCACAAAAATAGTCACTAAGAAAAGCTCTACTTTGAAGACCATTGTGCCACGACAACTTAAAGAAAAGCGTCTGTAGGATCCAGAACAAATGTTCCAAAGTGAAACTAAACTTTGAAGCTCCTTATCGAAAACCAGAAGAAAAGTTCCAAACTAAAGTTTTACTTTGAATGCCTGTGGGCTAGGCCAAACCGATATACGATCGCCTGCCGCCAGCATTAAGAAAAGTCCCAAGAGGAAGATTCATTTTCAATCTCTGTGAGCAAGCCAAACCTCAATGGAATCATAAGCGCTAGACAAATTAACAGTTCCATACCAAAGCAATGCATTGGAACCCTTTGGGCAACGTTAAACCCCAAGGAAATCATCTGGTGCAAGCCAAAAGAAAGATTAGTAAAGGTGTACTTTGAAGGGCCGTGGGTCACGCCATTGCAGAGTATAATTGTCTATTACAGGATCAGAAGAACACTTCCAAAGTGATACTTTATTGAAAAACCCTGTGGCCTCGCCGATCTCCAAAACAATCGTCTAGCGCCAATCAAAAGAAAAGTTTACTTTGAAGCACTTAGGGCAACGGAAAAGCATTAGGGGATCCGCTGGTGGCAGCTAGGAAAAAGCAAACTGAAACTATACTTGGAAACCCATGGGCCTCGAAAAACTTCAACCGGTTAGTCTGCTACTAACCAGAAAAGAAATTTTTGACTGAAGCTTTGATTCAATGCACCCCGGACCACACCAAATACCCGATGAAAAACTCTGACTGAAGCCACAAAAAAATAGCCCTAAGTGATGCTTTACTTTAAAACCCTGTAATACATGGTAAACCACAATAGAATCGTGTACCACGTCATGAATAGAAGTACCAAACTAAAGCCTAAATTTTGAAGCCTGCATTAGCCACGTTAAATACGAATAGCATCCTTTGACGCCAGTTAAAACAAAATTCCCAAAATGAAGCCTTATTTTCAAGCCCTCTAGGCTACACAAAACCTCACTAGAATCGTCTGTCGCCAGCCACACAATAATTCACAATAAGCTTTAGTTTGAAGTTCTTTAAGCCACACAAACACAAAATAAAATTGTTTAGCAACAGCCATAAACATAGTAAAAAGAACGCCCTGTTTTGAAGCCCTTTGGATCACAAAAAACCCAAAGGGAATCGTGTAGCGGAGACAGAGCAAAAGTCTGAAACAAAATCTAATTTTTGAAGATCTCCGATTCACTCCCAAATCCTAATACATTCATCTGTAGTCGCTCAGAACAGAAGTCCAAAACTAAAGCTCTACTTTGAAGGCCCTTAGGCTACGTAAGACTACAACAGATTCTTCAAACGAAAACCAAGAGAAAAAAAATACACTGAAATAGAAAAGCTCTTCTTTAAAGCCACTTGGACCGCGACAAACCACATGCGAAAAGTTTTCAGAGCCAGAACAAAAGTTCGAAATTAAAGCTTAACATTGAAGCTCTATTCTCCACCCGAAATCCTAAGAAAATTATTTGCCGGCAACTAGAATAAGCCCCAAGCTGAAACTTTACTTGGAAGAGCCGTTGACTACGCCAAACCCTAATATTATAATCTGGCTCCAGCGTTAACAAAAGACCTATACAGAAGTTTCATTGTGAAGCTTCATAAACAAAGCTGAGAGCTAAAAAATACATATGGCGCAAAAAAGATTAAAAGTAGAAGAATAGAGATTTAAATTGAAGCCTTTTACTCGACGGAAAACCCAACGCGTAGCGATAACAAAAGACCTATACAGAAGTTTCATTGTGAAGCTTCATAAACAAAGCTGAGAGCTAAAAAATACATATGGCGCAAAAAAGATTAAAAGTAGAAGAATAGAGATTTACATTGAAGCCTTTTACTCGACGGAAAACCCAACGCGTAGCGGTAATGCCAGCCACCCCCCCCCCCCCCCCACCTCCCCCCAACACACAATAGAATGATCTTTTGCCGGAAAATAATAACATTAGCAATCTGAGGCCTGACATTGAAGTCACTATGAGCTAAGCCGATGACCAAAAAAATCGCGTGACCCTGGCCAGAACAAAACACCAAAACAAGGATTTTTCAAGCTATCTGCACTACTGTAAAGCCTAATAGATCATTTGATGAATTATAGGACAAAATTTCCAAAGGGAAGCTTTACTTTGAAGCCCATTGGAACCCGTAAAACTATAAGTGAATCGTCTAAAAACAGCCGCAACAATAGTCACTAAAAAAAGCTTTAATTTGAAGCCCTATGGGCCACGACAAATCCCAAAGGAAACGTCTGTAGGATCTACGACAAATGTCCCAAACTGAAGCTATATTTTGAAGCTATCTAGTCTCCCCCTTAACCTAATGAAATAATCTATCGTCAACCAGAAGAAACGTTGCAAATTGAAGCTTTACTTTGAAGGCCCGCGGGCTACGACAAACCCGAATACAATCGTCTGCCGCCAGCATTAAGAAAAGTTCCAAAAAGAAGACTTACTTTCAATCTCTGAGCCAAACCAACCCTCAATGGAATCATAAGCGCAAGCCAGATTAAAAGTCCCATACCATAGCTATGCATTGGAACCCTTTGGGCAACGTTAAACCCCAAGGAAATCGTCTGATGTAAGTCAGAAAAAAAGTAAGTGAAAGTTTACTTTGTAGGCCCATGGGTCACGCCATTGCAGAGTAGAATCGTTTCTTGCAGATCAGAAGTAAGCTCCCAAAGTAACACTTTACTTAAAAGACCTATGGGCCTTGGCAATCTCCAAAACAATCGGCTGGCGCCACGTAAAAGAAAATTTCCAAAAGAGAACCAATATTTCATACCAAAGGTGGCCACGTAAAACCAAATATAAATCGCCTGCAGCCATCTAAAACTAATGTCCGAAAGAAAAGCTAAATTTCAGTACTCGTAGACCAAACGAAACCCAAGTGGAATCATTTTTGGAGCCAGAAAAAGTCTCAGACTGATGCTTTACTTTGAAGACCTGAGGGCAACGCAAAAGCCTAAGGGAATCGGCTGTAGCAAGTTAGGAAAAAAAGCAAACTGAAACTATACTTGGAAACCTATGGTCCACGAGGTCCTCGAGAAACTGAAAACAAACTGACCCTTGAATTTGCAGCACCCTAGACCACGCTAAAACCCTAATGAATAACTCTGACGCAAGCTACAAAAAATAGCCCAAACTGGAGCTTTACTTCCAAACCCTGTAATCACGCTAAACCAAATAGAATCGTTTACCGTGGCATGAGTAGAAGTAACAGACGAAAGCTTAGCTACTGAACCCTGCATTAGCCACGTCAAACATGAATAACATCTTCTGACGCCAGTTAAAACAAAATTCCGACGCTGAAGCTTTACTTTCAAGCCCTCCAGGCTTCGCCAAATCATCTCTCGTCAGCCACACCATAAGTCACAGAGAGAAGCTTTCTTTTGAAGTTCCCTGAGCCACACAAAACCACAAAAGAATTTTCTAGGAACAGCTACAAAAATAGTAAAAGATAGGAAAGAGCTCTGATTTGAAGCCTTTTGGGCCACGAAAAACCCAAAGGGAATCGTTTGGCAGATCCAGAACAAATGTCTGAAAGAGAAACTAATTTTGAATCTCTCCGATTCACTCCCAAAGCCTAATACATTCATCTGTCGTCAATCAGAACAAAAGTCGAAAACTGAAGCTTTACGTTGAAGCCCCTTAGGCTACGTTAGACCACAACAGAATCGTCAAACGAAAGCCAAAAAAAGACACTGAAAAAGAAAAGGTTTTCGTTAAAGCCACTTGGACCACGACAAACCAATTGCGAAACAGATTCAGAGCCAGAACAAAAGTTCCAAATTCAAGCATAACATTGAAGCTCTCTTGTCCACCCAAAATCCCAATAGAATCATCTGACGGCATAGAGAAGAAAAGTCCTAGGCTGAAGCTTTACTTTGAAGGCCCTTTGTCTACGCCAAACTCTAATATAATCGTCTGGCACCAGCGTTAAGAAATGTTCCACACAGAAGTTTTCTTTCGAACCTTTATGAACAAAGCTGAAAGCCAAAATAAACAATGGCGCAGACAGGATTAAAAGTCGAAGGATAAATCTTTACTTAGAAGCCCTTTACGCAAGGGAAAACTGATGTAGAGCGTTTGACGCCAGAAAAAAAAAATGAAACTCTACTTTCAAGCCCAATATGGTACGCCAAACCACAACAGAATCATTTTTCGCCGTAAAAAATAACATTAGCAATCTGAGAACTGACTATAAAGCCACCATGTGCCAGGTCGAAAAGCAATAAAATTGTGTGACGCTGTCCAGAACAAAACACCCAAACATAAGCTATTTTTCAAGGTATCTGAGCTACTGCAAAGCCCAACAGATCATTTGATAGAACACAAAACAAAATTTCAAAAGGGAAGCTTTACTTTGAAGCCTCTTGGGCCCTGTAAAACCACAAGTGAACCGTGTAGCGACAGCCACAACAATAGTCACAAAGAAAAGCTTTACTTTGAAGCCCCTGGCCACAACAAATCCAAAAAGAAAACGTCTGTAGGATCCAGACAAATGTCCGAAACTGAAGGTAAACTTTAAAGCTATCTAGTCTACCCCTAAACCTAATAGAATAATCCATCGTCAACCAAAAGAAATGCTCTAAACTGATGCTTTACTTCGAAGGCCCGCGGGCTAAGCCAAACTCGAATCAATCGTCTGCCGCCAGCATTAAGAAAAGTCCCAAAAAGGAGACTCACTTTCATTTTTTGTGAGCCATGTCAAACCTCAATGGAATCATAAGAACAATTTAGATCAAAATCCCAATGCCATAGCTATGCATTGGAACCCTTTGGGCAACGTTAAAGCTCAAGGAAATCGTTTGGTACAAGTAGGAAAAAAAAAGAATCTGTGATGATTTCCTTTTAAAGCCCGTGGGCCACGCCAACCACGAGTAGAATCGTATCTTGCAGGATTAGAATGAAACTCTCAAAGGGAGACTTTACTTAAAAGCCTTGTGGGCCTCGTCAGTCTCCAAAACAATTATCTTGCGCCACTCAAAAGAAAAGCTTCAAAGATAAACATTATTTTATACCAAGGGTGGCAACGTGAAATCATAATTAAATTGTCTGCCGCCAACAAAAAACTAATGTCCCTAAAGGAAAGCTTTAATTTAAGTATTCTTAGAACCAAACGAACATTTCTGGAACCAGAAGTGTCTATAACTGATGCTTTACATTGAAGCCCTGAGGGTAACGCGAAAGCCTAAGGTAATCGGGTGGAGCCAGTTAGAAAAAAAAAAAAAAAAAAGATTTTGTGGGCCACGAAAGCCTCAATAGATTCGTCTACTACTAACCAGAAAAAAGTTAGAATCGGAAGCTTTAATTTCCAGCCACAAAGAATAGCCCAAATTGATGCTTTACTTTGAAGCACAGTAATTCACGCTAAACCACAATAGAAACATTTACCGCGGCATGAACAAAAGTACCAAATTAAAGCTTAATTTTGTAGCCTGCTTGGGCCACGTCAAACACGAATAACATCCTCTGATGCCAGTTAAAACAAAACTCCCAAAATGAAGCTTTACTTTCAAGCCTTCCGCGCTGCTCCAGGCACACCATAAGTCGTTGGGCCACAGAAAACCACAATAGTATTGTCTAGCACACCATGTCACTAAGAGAAGCTTTATTTTGAAGTTCCTTCAGCCACACAAGCACAAAATAGAATTGTTTAGCAACAGCCACAATACAGTAAAAAACGACTTGCTTTGGAAGCCAAAAAAAACAAAAAAAAAACACTGAAATGGAAAAGCTTTTCTTTAAAACCACTTCGACCACGGCAAACCACATGCGAAACGTTTTCAGAGCAAGAACAAAAATTTCAGATTAAAGCTTAGCATTGAAGCTCTTTTGTCCACCCGAAATCCCAAGAGAATCATCTGCCAGCAACCAGAAAAAATCCCAAGCTAGATCTTTACTTGAAAGGCCGTTTACTACGCCAAATCCTAATATTATCGTCTGGCGCCAGCGTAAACAAAAAACCCATACAGAAGTTTCATTTTGAAGCTTCATGAACAAAGCGGAGAGCTAAAATAAACATATAGCGTGAACAAGATTAAAAGTAGAAGAATGAATCTTTACACTGAAGCCTTTTGCTCGACAGGAAACCTAATGTGGAGCGTTCAACTATAGCCACCCCCCCCCCCTCCCCACACACACACACAACAACAACAACAAAAAGAAAACTCAACTTTCAAGCCCCGTATGTTACGCCAACCCAGAATAGAACGGTCTTTCCATGGAAACAATAACATCAGCAACATAAGGCCTGACTTTAAAGCCACCAAGCTCTAAGTCGATAGCCAATAAATAGTCAGACGCTTCGCTAATGTAAAGCCCAATAGATCATTTGATGAAATACAGAACAAATTTTTCAAGAGGAATCTTTACTTTGAAGCCCATTGGGGACTAATCGTTTAAAGACAGCCACAACAAAAGTCACTAAAAAAAAAAAGCTTTAATTTGAAGCCCCTGGGGCCAGATCAAATCCTAGGGGAAAAGGGTCTAGATCTAGAAAAAAGAATGTCCGAAAATAAAGCTAAACTTTGAAGCTCTCTATTCTCCCCCTAAACCTAATAGAATGATTTATCGTCAACCAGAAAAAATGTTCCAAACGGAAGCTTTACTTTCAAGGCCCTTGGGCTACGACAAACCCCAATACAATCGTCTGCCGCCAGCATTAAGAAGAATCGCAAAAAGAAAGCTCACTTTTAATCTCTGCGCCAAGCTAAACCTCAGTGGAATCAAAAGTGCAAGCCAGATTAAAAGCCACACGCCATAGCTATGTGTTGGAATCCTTTGGGCAACTTTAAACCCCCAAGGAAATCGTCTGGTGCAAGCCAGAAAAAAATAAGTGAAGGTTTACTTTGAAGGCCCTTGGGGCATCCTATTCCAAAGTAGAATCGTCTCTTGCAGGATCAGAAAAAACTCCCAAAGTGACACTTTACTTAAAAACCTTTTGGGCCTCACCAATTTACAAAACAATCAGCTGCCGCTACTCAAAAGAAAAGTTCCAAAGAGAACTAATGTACTATAACAAGAGTGGCCACGCGAAACCAAAAATTTAATTGCCTGCCGCCATCCAAAACTAATGTCCCAAAAAGAAGATTTAATTTCAGTACTCTTAGACCAAACATAACCCGAGGGGAATTATTTTTGGAGCCAGAATAAGTGTATCAAACTTATGCTTTACTTTGAAGCCCTGAGGGCAATGCAAAAGCCTAAGGGAATCGATTGGAGCCAGTTAGGAAAAAAACAAACTGAAACAGTACATGGAAACCTCTGGGCGACGAAAAACCTCAATAGATTTGTTTACTACTAAAAGGAAAACAGTTACAAACTGAACCTTTACTTTGAAGCACCATGGACCACGCCAAAAATCCAATGAAAATCTCTGATGATAGCCAAAATAATAACCCAAACTGGTTCTTTTCTCTGAAACCCCCAAATTCACGCTAAATCACAATAGAATCGTTTACCGCGGCATGAATAGAAACACCAAACTAATACTTAACTTTGAAGCCTGCATGGGCCACGCCAAATACGAATAACATCCTCTGACGCCAGTTGAAAAAAAAAATTCCCAAAATGAAGCTTTAATTTGAAGCCCTCCATGCCAGTCACACCGTAAGTCCCAAAAGAAGCTCTATTTTGAAGTTCCTTGGGCCACACAGAACCACAGTTGGATTGTCTAGCAACAGCTACAAAAACAGTAAAAAAGAAAAGAAAATATCCTCTCCATTGAAGGCCTTTGGGCCACGAAAAATCCAAAGGTCTGGCGAATCCAGAATAAAAGTCCGAAACAGAAACTAATATTTGAAGCTCTCCGATTCACTCCCAAATCCTAATACATTCATCTGTCGTCAATCAAAACAAAAGTCCAGAACTGAAGCTTACTTTGAAACCCCTTGGGCTATGTAAGACCACAATAGAATCGTCTAGCGAAAGTCATAAAAGAAAAATATATACTGAATAAGAAAAGTGTTTTTAAAGCCACTTGCACCACCATAAACCACATGCGAAATGTTTTCGGAGGCCAGAATAAAAGTTCCAAATTAAAGCTTAATTTTGAAGTTCTCTTGTCTACCCGAAGTCCTAGTAGAATCATGTGACGGCAACCAGAATAAAAGTCCCCAAGCTGAAGATTTACTTTGAAGGCTCTTTACTACGCCAAACCCTGATACATTCGTTTGGCGCTATCGTTAAGAAAAGTTCCACAAAGAGGTTTCATTTTGAAGCCTCATGAACAAGGCGAAAAGCCAAAATAAACATATGGCGCAAAAAGATTAAGAGTCCAAGAATAAAGCTTTACCTTCAAGCCCTTTACGCGACGGAAAACTTAGTGTTGCGTTTGACATCAGCCAAAAAAAAAAAAACGAAAAAAACAGTAGCTTTACTATCAAGCCAAGTATATAGCACCAAACTACAATAGAATCATCTTTCGCCGGAAAAAAAATATCAACAATCTGAGGACTTGAATTTGAAGCCACCATGGCCAGACCAAAACATCCAAACATAAGCTCTTTCTCAAGCTATCTGGGCTACGCCAAAGCCCAATATATTCATTTGGTGAAATGCTGAACAAAATTTCTGGAGAGAAGCTTTACTTTGAAGAGCCCTTGGGCCCTGTAAAACCATAAGTAAATCGTCTAACGTCAGCCATAACAATAGTTACGAAGAAAAGCTTTACAATGAAGCTCCTTGGGCCACGACAAATTCCAAGGGAAATGTCTATAGGATCCAGAGCAAATATCCCAAACTGAAGCTAAATTTGAAACTCTACCCCTAAATCTAATAAAATAATCTATCGTCAAAAAGAAGAAAAGTTCCGAAGTGAAACTACTTTGAATGCTCTTGGGCCATGCCAAATCCCAATACAATCGTCTGCCGCCAGCATTAAGAAAAGTCTGAAAAAAAAAGAATCACTTTTAATCTCTGTGAGCTTAGACAAACCTCAGTGGAATCATATAAACAAGCCATATTAAAAGTCCCATACCATAGCTATGCATTGGAACTCTTTGGCAACGTTAAACCTAAAGGAAATCGTCTGGTGCAAGCCAGAAAAAAACAATAAGTGAAAGTTTACTTTGTTGGCGTGTGGGTCACGCCATTCCAGGATAGAATCGTTTCTTCCAGGATCGGAGGAAAACTCCCAAAGTGACACTTTACTTAAAAGCCCTGTGGGCCTCGATAATCTCCAAAACAATCAGCTGGTGGCACTCAAAAGAAGAGATACAAATAGAACCAATATTTTATACCAAGGGCCACACGAAATCAAAATTAAAACGCCTGCCGCCATCCAAAATTGTCCTAAAGAAAAGTTTTAATTTCAGTACTTATAGACCAAACGAAATCCGAGAGGAATCATTTTTGGACCTAGAACAAGTGTCTCAAACTGGTGCTTTGCTTTAAAGCCCTGAGGGCAAGGCAAAAGCCTAAGGCTGGAGCCAGTTAAGAAAAAGCAAACTGAAACTATTCTTGGAAACCCATGGGCCACGAAAAACCTCAACAGATTTGTTTACTACTAACCAGAAAAAAGTTACAAACTGAAGCATTAGTTTGCAGTACCCTGAACCACGCCAAAGACCCAATGAAAAACTCTGACGCAAGCCACAAAAATAGCCCAAACTGGTGCTTTACTTTGAAACCACGTAATTCACGCTAAACCACAATAGAATCGTTTACCGTGGCATGAATAGAAGTACCAGACTTAAGCTTAACTTTTGAAGCCTGCATTAGACACGTCAAACACGAATAACATCATCTGACGCCAGTTCCAACAAAACTCCCAAACTAAGGCTATACTTTCAAGCCCTTCAGGCTATGCCAAACCTATAAGTCACAAAGAGAAGCTTTATCTTGAAGTTCCTTGAGCCACACAAAATTACAATAGAATTGTCGAGCAACACCAACAAAAATAGTTAAAAAACGCTCTGCTTTAAAGCCCTTTGTGCCACGAAAAACCCAAAGGAATCGTCTGACAGATCCAGAACAAAAGTCTGAAACAGAATCTAATTTTTGAAGCTCTCCGATTCAATCCCAATACCTAATACTTTCTTCTGTCGTCATGCAGAGCAAAAGTCCAAGACTAAAGCTTCACAGTGAAGCCTCTTAGGCTACGTATGAGTACAACAGAATCGTCAAACGAAAGCCAAAAAAAAGACACTGAAAAGGAAAAGCTTTTATTCAAAGCCACTTGGACCACAACAAACCACATGCGAAACGTTTTCAGAGCCAGAACAAAAGTTCCAAATTAAAGCATAAAATTGAATTTCTCTTGTCCGCCCGAAATCTTAATAGAATCATCTGCCGGCAACCAGAAGAAAACTCCCAGGCTGAAGATTTACTTTGAAGGCCCGTTGTCTACGCCAAACAGATGTTTCATTTTGAAGCTTTATGAACAAAGCGGAAAGCCAAAATAAACATGTGGCGCAAACAAGATTAAAAGTCGAAGAATAAATCTTTACTTTGAAACCCTTTCCGCGAGGGAAAACCAAATATGGCGCGTTTGACGTAAAGAAAAAATGAAAAAGAAAAACGTAAGCTCTACTTTCATCCCCAGTATATTAAGGCAAACAACAATAGATTAATCTTTCGCTGGAAAATAACATTAGCATTCTTGAGCCTGAATTTTAAGTCGCCATGAGCCAAGTCGATAACCATTAAAATCGTCTGATGCTTGCCAGAAGAAAACACCCAAACATAAGTTGTTGTTTTTTTTTTCAAGGTATCTGAGGTACTACAAACCCAACAAATCATTTGATGAAATATAGAGAAAAATTTCCAAAGGGAAGGCTTAGACTGAAGCTCCTTGGGCCCTGTAAAACCATAAGTGAATCGGTTAACGACAGCCACAACAATGTCACTAAGGAAAGCTTTACTTTGAGGCTCCTTGGGCCACAACAAATCCTAAGTGAAATGTCTGTAGGATCTAGAGCAAATGTCCCAAACTGAAGCTAGACTTTGAAGCTTTCTAGTCTACCAGTAAACCTAATGAAATAATCTATCTTCAACCAGAAGAAAAGTTCCAAACTGAAGCTTTACTTTGAAGGTCCGCGGGTTACGCCAAACCCGAATACAATCGTCTGCCGCCAGCATTATGAAAAGTCCCAAAAAGAAGACTCACTTTCAGCCTCTGTGAGTCAAGCCAAACCTCAATGAAATCACAAGTGCAAAACGGATTAAGATCCCCGTACCATAGCTATGCATTGGACCCTTTTGGCAACGTAAAAACCCAGTGAAATCGTGTGGTGCAAGACAAAAAAGAAATGAAAAATGAAAAATAAGTAAAAGTTTACTTTCAAGGCCCGTGGCCCACGCTAACCATGAGTAGAATCGTATCTTGCACGATCAGAACAAAACTCCCAATGGGACGCTTTACTTAAAAGCCCCGTGGGCTTCGCCAATCTCAAAACAATTAGCTGGTGCCACTCAAAAGAAAAGTTCCGAAACTAATGTCCCAAAGAAAAGCTTTAATTTCAGTACTCATAGACCAAACGAAACCCAAGGAGAATCATTTTTGAAAACAGAAGTGTCTCAAATTGATGCTTTATTTTGAAGCCCTAAGGGCAACGCAAAGGCCTAAAGGAATCGGATGGATCCAGTTAGGAAAAAAGCCTGAAACATTATTGGAAACTCGTGGGCCACGAAAAGCCTCAATAAATTCGTCTACTAGTAAACAGAAAAAAAGTCAGAAACTGAAGCTTTGATTTAAATCCCCCTGGACCACGTTATTACCCAATGAAAACACTAATGCTAGCCACAAAAAATAGCCCAAGCTGGTGTTTTAGTTTGAAACCCGAGTAATTCACGTTAAACCACAATAGATTCGTTTACCGCGGCATGAAGAGGAGTACCAAATCAAAGTTTAAATTTGAAGCCTGCATGGGCCACGTCAAACACGAATAACTTCCTCTGACGCCAGTTGAAACAAAATTCCCAAAATGAAACTTTACTTTCATGCCCTCCGCGCTGCACCAAGTTAAGCTAGAATCGTCTCGCACCAGGCGCACCGTAAGTCCCAAAGAGAATTTTATTTTGAAGTTCCTTGGGCTACACAAAACCACAATTGAATTGTCTTGCAACAGCCACAAAAACAGTAAAGAAGTTCTGCTTTGAAGCCCTTTAGGCCACGAAAAACACAAAGGGAATCGTTTGCCGAAGCTAGAACAAAACTCCGAAATAGAAACTATTTTTTGATGCTCTCCGATTCACTCCTTAATCCTTATGTATTCATCTGTCGTCAATCAGAACAAAAGTCCAAAACTGAAGCTTTACTTTGAAGCCCCTTGGGCTATGTAAGACCACGTTAGAATCGTTTAGCGAAAACCAAAAAAAAAAGATAATAATGAAGATAAACTTCTCTTTAAAGCTACTTGGACTACGACAAACCACAATGGAAACGTTTTCAGAGCCAGAACAAAAGTTCCAAATTAAAGCATAACATTGAAGCTCTCTTGTCCGCCCAAAATCCTAATAGAATCATGTGACGGCAACCAGAAGAAAAGTCCCAAGCTAAAGCTTTACTTTGAAGGCCCGTTGTCTACACAAAACTGTAATGTAATCGTCTGGCGCCAGCGTTTAAAAAAGTCACACACAGAAATTTCATTTTGAAGTTTCATGAACAAAGCGAAAAGCCAAAATATACATATGGAGCAAACAAAATTAAAAGTCGAAGAATAAATCTTTACTTTGAAGCCCTTTACATGAAGGAAAGCCCAGCTTTTGGCGCCTGAAAAAGAGAAAATTAAGCTCTACTTTTTAGCTCTGTATATTACGCCAATCGCAATAGAATCATCTTTCGCCGGGAAAAAAAAAACAGAAATTTAATTCAAAGACTGGCTCTAAAGCCACCATGGGCCACGTCGATAACCAATAAAATAATCTGACGCTGGCCACACCAAAACACCCAAACATAAGCTCTTTTCAAGGTATCTGAGCTAATGCGAGCCCAACATATCATTTGATGAAATACAGAACAAAATTTCCAAAGGGAAGGTTTAGTTTGAAGCCCCTTTGGCCCTGTAAAACCAAAAACCAAAAGGGAATCGTCTAACGACAGCCACAACAATAGTCACAAAGAAAAGCTATACTTTGAAGAAACTTGGATCACTATAGATCCCAAGGGAAACGTCTGTAGGATCCAGAGCAAATGTCCCAAACTGAAGCTAAACTTTGAAACTTTCTAGTCTACCCCTAAACAGAATAGAATAATCTATCATCAACCAAAGGAAAAGTTCCAATTGAAGCTTTACTTTGAAGGCCCGCGGGCAACGCCCAACATGAATACAATCGTCTGCAGCCAACGTTAAGAAAAGTCCCAAAAAGAAGACTCACTTTCAATCTCTGTGAGTCAAGCTAAACCTCAAAGGAATCATAAGCGCAAGCCAGATTAAAAGCCCCGTACTATAGCTATGCATTGGAACTCTTTGGGAAAAGTTAAACCCAAAAAAATAAGTGATGTTTTACTTTCAAGGCCCGTGGGCCACGCCAACCATGAATAGAATCGTATCTTGCAGGATCAGAATAAAACTCCCACAGGGACACTTTACTTAAAATCCCCCTGGGCCTCGCCAGTCTTCAAAAGAATTAGTTGGTGCCACTCAAAAAAAAAGTTCGAAATATAACCATTATCTTATACCAAGGGTGGCCATAAGATAAAAGTAAATCGTCTGGTGCCAGCCAAAATTAATGTCCCAAAGAAAGCTTCAATTTCAATATTTATAGACTAAACGAAACCCGAAGGGAATCATTTTTAGAGCCAGAAGAAGTGTCTGAAACTGATGCTTTACCTTGAAGCACTGAGGGTAACGCAAAAGCCTAAGGGAATCGGCTGGAACCTGTTGGGGGGAAAAAAATTGAAACTTTACTTGGAAACTCGTAGGCTACGAAAAACCTGAACAGATTCGTCTACTACCAACCAGAAAAAAGTTACAAACTGAAGCCGTAATTTTCATCCCACTGGACCACGTCATTACCCAATGAAAAACTCTGACGCCAGCCACAAAAAATAGCCCAAACTGGTGCTTTACTTTGAAACATCGTAATTCACGCTAAACCACATAAGAATCGTTTACCGCGCCATGTATAGAAGTACCAAACTGAAGCTTAACTTTGAAGCCTACATGGGCCACGTCAAACACGAATAACCTCCTCTGACTCCAGTTAAAACAGTATGCCCAAAATGAAGATATACTTTCATGCCCTCCCCGCTGCGCCAAACAACAATAGAAACGTCTCGCGCCAGACAGACCATAAGTCCCAAAGAGAATTTCATTTTGAAGTTCATTCAGCCACACAAAACCACAATTGAATTGTCTAGCAACAGCCAAAAAAACTAAAAAAAAAGAAAACTCTGCTCTGAAGCCATTTGGGCCACGAAAAACCCAAAGGGTCTCTGGTGGAAACAGAACAAGAGTCCACAACAGAAAATGATTTTTGAAGCTCTTCGTTTCACACCCAAATCCTAATAGATTCATCTGTCGTCAACCAGAACAAAAGTCCATAACTGAAGCTTTACTTTGAAGGTCTTTGGGCTACGTAAGACCACAATACAATCGTTTAACGAAAGACAATAAAAAGAAAGGCTTTTCTTTAAAGCCACTTAGACCACGACAAACCTCATGTGAAACTATTTCGGAGCCAGAACAGAAGTTCCAAATCAAACCTAAAACCTTAAGCTCTATTGTCCACCCGAAATAGTAATAGAATGAATTGACGGCAACCAGAAAAAAGTCCTAAGCTGAGGCTTTAGTTAAAGGCCCGTGGGATACGCCAAACCACAATACAATAATCTGCCGCAAGCATTAAGAAAAGTCCCATACAAAAGTTTCATTTTGAAGCTTCATGAATCAAGCGGAAAATCAAAATAAACATGTGGCGCAAACATGAATGAAAGTCCAAGAATAAAGCTTTATTTTGAAGCCCTTTATGCAACTGAAAGCCAAAATTGAGGCGTTTGAGGACAGCCAGAAAAAATATATATAAAAGTGAAGCATTGCTTTTGAGCGCAGAATATTACGCCAAACCATGATAGAATCAACTGGTGCAGGGAAAAACAATATTAACAATCTGAAGCGTGAGTTTGAGGCCAGCATGGGCCAAGTCAAAAACCAATAAAATCGTCTGACGACGACGGATAAAACAGACTCCCAAATATAAGCTATTTTTTCAAGCTATCTGGGCTACGCCAAAGCAGAGTACAATATTTTTGATTAAATACAAAACAAAATTACGAAAAGAAGACATTATTTTGAAGCCCCTTGGACCATACAAAGCCATAAGTGAATCGTCTAACGACAGCCACAACAATAGTCACTAAGAAAAGCTTTACTTTGAAGCCCCTTGGGCCACGACAAATCCCAAGGGAAACGTCTGCAGAATTGAGAACAAAAGTCTCAAACTCAAGCTAAACTTTGAAGGTCTCTAGTCTACCCCTAACCCTAATATAATATTCTCTCATTAACCAGAAAAAATTTCCAAGCTGAAGCTTTACTTTGAAGGCCCGTGGGCTACGCCAAACCTTAATACAATCGTGTGCATTCAGCATTAAGAAAAGTTCCAAAAAGATGAATCACTTTCAATCTTTTTTGAGCCAAGCGAAACCTCAATTGAATCATAGGCGCAATCCAGATTAAAGGTCCATTACTAAAGTTATGAACTGGAGCCATGCCAACCATGAGTACGATCGCATCTTGCAGGATCAGAAGAATACTCCCAAAGTGACACTTTACAGGGCCTCGCCAATCTCCAAAACATTCGGATGGCGCCACTCAAAAGAAAAGCTCTAAAGAGAACCATTATTCTATACCAAGGGTGGCCACGCCAAACCACAATTAAATTGTCTTCCCTATCCAAAACTGATGTCTCAAAAAGAAGTTTTAATTCTAGAACTCTTAGACCAAACGAAACCCAAGGGGAATCATTATTGGAGGCAGAACAAGAGTCTCAAATGGATGATTTATATTGATACCCTAAGAGCAACACAAAAGCCTAGGGGAATCGGAGCCAGTTAGGAAAAAAAGAAACTGAAACCTTACTTGGAAACCCGTGGGTCAGGAAAAATTTCAACAGATTCGTCTACTGATAACCAGAAAAATGTTACAAACTGAAGCGTTACTCTGAAGCCCCATGGACAACGCCAAAACCAAATGAAAAACTCTGACGGCAGCCACAAAAAATAGCCCAAACAGATATATACTTTACTTTGAAACCCGTAATTCACGCTAAACCATAATAGAATCGTTTACCGCGGCAAGAACAGAAGTACTAAACTAAAGCTTAACTTTGAAGGCTATATAGGCCACGTCAAACACGAATAACATCCTCTGACGCCAGTTGAAAAAAAAATTCCCAAAATGATGCTTTACTTTCAAGCCCTCCGGGCTACGCCAAACCTCACTAGAATCGTCTAGTGCCAGCCACGGCCACGGAAAACCACAACAGAATTGTCTAGCGACAACCACAAAAATAGTAAAAAAGAGCTTTACTTTGAAGTCCTCTGGGCCACAAAAAAAGCCAAAGGGAATCGTCTGGCGGAGACAGAACAAAAGTCCGAAGCAGAAAATAATTTTTGAAGCTCTCCCTTTCACACCCAAATTCTAATAGACTCATCTGTCGTCAAGCAGAACAAAAGTCCAAAACTGAAGCTTTACTTTGAAGCTCATTGGGCTACGTAAGACCACAGTAGAACCGTTTAATGAAAGACAATAAAAAGAAACTGAAAAAGAAAATATTGTCTTTAAATCCACTTGGACCACGACAAACCCCATTAAAGCTAAAAAATCTAAGGTCCATCGTCCAACCGAAATACTAATAGAATCAATTGACGGCAACCATAAAAATTCCCAAGTTGGAGGTTTGATTTGAAGGCCCGTGGGTTACGCCAAACCCCAATAAACTAGTCTGCCGCCATCATTAAGAAAAGTCCCACGCAGAAGTTTCATTTTCAAGCTTCATGAACCCAGAGGAAAATCAAAATAAACATATGACTCAAGCAGGAGTAAAAGTCCAAGAATAAACCTCTACTTTGTAGCCCTTTACGCAACTGAAAAGCCAAAGTGAAGCGTTTCAGGATAGCCAGAAAAAGAAAATAGAAATATAGAACTGAAGCTTTACTTTCAACCGCAGTATAGTACGCCAAACCAAAATAGAATCAACTGGCGCCGGAAAAAAAAACAATATTACCAAATGGAAGCGTGAGTTTGAAGCCATTATGGGCCAAGTTAAAAACCTATAAAATCATCTGACGACGGACAGAACAAATCCCCCAAATACAAGCCATTTTTCAAACTTTCTGGGCTACGCCAAAGCCGAATACGATGATTTGATGAAATACAGAACAAAATTCCCAAAAGAAAGCATTAATTCGAAGCCCCTTCGTCATATAAAATCATACTTGAATCGTCCAACGAAAGCCACAACAATAGTCACTAAGAAAAGCTTTACTTTGAAGCACCTTGGGCCGCTACAAATCCAGAGGGAAACGTCTGCAGGATCCAGAACAAAAGTCTCAAACTCAAGCTAAACATTGAAACTCTCTAGTCTACCCTTAAACCTAATATAATAATCTCTTGTTAACCAGAAGAAAAGTTCCAAACTGAACCTCTACCTTGAAGGCCCGTGGGCTACGCCAAACCCCAATACAATCGTGTACCGCCAGCATTAAGAAAAGTCCCAAGAAGATGAATCACTTTCAATGTTTGCGAGCTAAGCGCAAGCGCAAGCCAGATTAAAAGTCCCTTAATAAAGCTATGAAATGGAGCAATCTGGGCAACGCCAAACCCTAAGGAAATCGTCTGGTGCAAGCCAGAAAAAAAATATGTAAAGGTAAACTTTCAAGGCCCGTGGGCCACGCCAACCATGAGTAGAATCGTATCTTACAAGATCAGAAGAAAAATCGTAAAGTGACACTTTTTAGGGCATCGGCAATCTCCAAAATATTCGGATGGTGCCACTCAAAAGAAAATCTCTAAAGAGAACCATTATTTCATACCAAGGGTGGCCACACCAAACCACAATTAAATCATCCTCCGCTATCCAACACTAATGTCTCAAGAAAAAGCTTTAATTTCAGAACTCGGAGCCCAAATGAAACCCGAGGGGAATTATTTTTGGAGCCAGAACAAGTGTCTCAAACTGAAAATTTACATTGAAGCACTAAGGGCAACGCAAAAGCCTAAGGGAATCGGCTGGAGCAAGTTAGGAAAAAAACGAACTGAAACTTTACTTGGAAACCCATGGGCCAGGAAAAACCTCAACAGATTCGTCTACTACTAACCAGAAAAAAATGTTACAAACTAAAGTTTTACGTTGCAGCCCCCGGGACCACGTGAAAACCCAATGAAAAACTACCTTGGGCCACGCAGAACCGTAGTAGAATTGTCTGGCGACAGCCACAAAAAGATTTAAAAAAAAAAATCTTTTCTTAGAAACACTTTGGGCCACGAAAAACCAAAAGGGATTCGTCTGGCGGAGCCAGAACGAAAGTCCGAATGAGAAACTAGTTTTTGAATCTCTCATTTTAACACCCAAATCCTAATAGATTCAACTCTCGTCAACCAGAGCAAAAGTCCAACACTTCAGCTTTACGTGAAAGCTCCTTCGGATACATAAGACCATAACAGGATCGTCTAATGAGAGACAATAAAAAGATACTGAAAAGAAAAAGCTTTTCTTTAAAGCCACTTGGACCACGACAAACCACATGCGAAGCGTTTTCAGAGCCAGAACAAATTAAAGCTAAACATTGAAGCTTTGCCCACCCAAAATCATAATAGAATAAATTGAAGGCAACTAGAGGAAAAGTCCCAAGCTGAAGCTTTACTCTGAACATTCGTTGACTATGCTAAACCCTAATATAATCGTGTGTCGCCAGCGTTGACAGAAGTCCCAATAAGATGTGTCGTTTGGAAGCCTTTTGAACCAAGTGGAAAGCCAAAATAAACATATGGCGCAAACAAGGTTAAAAGTCCAAGAATAAAGCTTTACTTTGAAGCCCTTTACGCAACAGAAAACCCCAAGTGAAACGTTTCAGGGCAGCCAAAAGAAAAAGAAAAAACTGAAGCTTTACTTTTCAAGTTTAGTGTATTACGCCAAACCACAATCAAATCTTCTAGGGCCGAAAGAAAATAGTATTAACGATCTGAAGCCCGACTCTGAAGCGACCATGGGCCACGTCGATAACCAACAAAATATTCTGACGCCGACTAGAACAAAATCCCCGGACATAAGCTTCTTTTCAAGCAATCTGGGCTACGCAAAGCCCAATACAATCATTTGGTGAAATACAGAACAAACTTTCCAAAAGGAAGCTTTACTCTGAAGCCTAAAGGTCCCTGTAAAACCATAAGTGAATCGTCTAACGGATGCCACAACAATAGTCACTAAGAAAAGTTTTATTTTGAAGCCCCTTCGGCCACGACAAATCCCAAGGGAAACGTCTGCAGGATAAGGAATAAAAGTCCCAAACTGAAGCTAAACTTTGAATCTGTCTAGTCTACCCCTAAACCTAATAGAATAATCTATCATCAACCAGAAGAAAGTTCCAAACTGAAGCTTTACTTTGGAGGCCCGTGGACTACGCCAAACCCTAATGCAATCGTGTGTCGCCAGCATAAAAAAAGTCCCAAAAAGAAGAATTACTTTCAATCTCTGTGTGCCAAGCCAAACCTCAATGGAATGATAAGCGCAAGCCAGATTAAAAGTACCTTACTAAAGCTATGCATTGGAGTCTTTTTTGCAACGCTAAACCCCAAGGGAATCGTCAGGTGCAAGCCTGAAAAGAAAAAGGATATAAGTGAATGTTTTCTTTGAAGGCCTCGCCAATCTTGAGCGGAATCAAATCTTGCAGAATCAGAAGAAAACTCCCAAGGTGACACTTTTCAGGACCTCGCCAATTTCCAAAACAATCTGATGGCGCACTCAAAAGAAAAGCTCTAAAGAGAACCATTATTATATATCAAGGGTGGCCAAGCGAAACCACAATTAAATCGTGTGTCGCTTGCCAAAACTATTGTCTCAAAGAAAAGCTTTAATTTCAGTACTCGTAAACCAAAGGAAACCCGAGCGGAATTATTTTCGGAGCCAGAACTGATGCTTTACTTTGAAGCCTCAGGGAATCGGCTGTTCCCAGTTGTGAAAAAAAGCATACTGTTACTTGAAAACCTGTAGGCCACGAAAAAACTCAAAAGATTCGACTACTACTAACCAGAAAAAAGTTACAAACTGAGGCTTTACTTTGCAGCCCCCTGGGCCACGCCAAACCCCAATGAAAAACTCTGGCGACAGCCACAAAAAATTGCCCAAACTGATACTTTATTTTGAAACCCCGTAATTCACGTTAAACCACAATAGAATCGTTTACCACAGCATGAATAGAAGTACCAAACTAAAGCTTAACTTTGAAACCTGCATGGGTCTCGTCAAACACGAATAACAGTTGAAAGATAATTCCCAAACTGAAGCTTTACTTTCAAGCCCTCCGAGCTACACCGAACCTCACTAGAATTGTCTGGTGCCAGCCATACCAATTGTCCCAAAAGGGAACTACATTTTGAAGTCCCTTGGGTCACGCAAAACCATATTAGAGTTGTCTGGCGACAGCCGCAAAAAACTGTAAAAAGGAGTTTTACTTTAAATCCCTTTTGGCCACGAAAAACCCAAAGGGAATCGTCTGGCGGAGCCAGAAGAAAAGTCCAAAACAGAAACTAATTTTTGAAATCCTCTGTTTCACACCCCAATCCTAATAGATTCATCTGTCGTCAATCAGAAAAAAAATCCAAAGCTGAAGCTTTACTTTGAAGCCTCTTCAATAAAATCGTTTAACGAAGGACAATAAAAAGATACTGAAAAAGAAAAGCTTTTCTCTAAAGACACTTGGACTACGACAAACCCCATGTGAAACGCTTTCGGAGCCAGAACAAAAGTGCCAAATCAAAGCTAAAGATTTAAGCTGTATTGTCCACCCCAAATCCTAATAGAATGATCTCACGGCTACCAGAAAAAGTCCCAAGCTGAAGCTTTACTTTGAAGGCCCGTGGGCTTCGCTAAACCCCAATACAATAGTCTGCCGCCAGCATTAGGAAAAGTCCCACAAAGAAATTTCATTTTGAAGCTTCATGAACCAAGCGGAAAATGAAAAAAAAAGGAAAAGAATATGACGCAAACAAGATTAAAAGTCCTAGAATAAAGTTTTACTTTGAAGACCTACACGCAACTGAAAACCCCAAGTGAAGCGTTTGAGGACAGCAAAAATAGAAAAATGAAAAACTAAAGCTTTGCTTTCAAGCAGAGTATATTAAACCAAATCACAATGGAATCACCTGACGCCGGAAAATACAATATCAACAATCTGAAGCATGAGTTTGAATCCACCATGGGCCAAGTCAAAAACCATGAAATTCGTCTGACGACGGACAGAACAAATCCCCCAAACATAAGCTTTTTCTCAAGATATCCGGGCTACGCCAAAGCCGCATACAATCATTTGATAAAATACGGAAAAAAATTTCGAAAAGAAAGTATTATTTTGGAACCACATGGGCCATATAAAACAATAAGTAAATCATCTAACGACAGCCACAACAATGGACACTAAGAAAAGCTTTACTTTCAAGCCCCTTGGGCAAAGACAAATCCTCCGATCCAGAACATAAGTCCCAAACTGAAGCTCTACTTTGAAGGCCCGTGGGCTACGCCAAACCCAACTACAATCGTTTACCGCCAGCATTAAGAAAAGTCCCCAAAAGAAAACTCACTTTCAATCTCTGTGAGCCAAGCCTAACCTCAGTGGAATCGTAAGCAGAAGCCAGATTAAAGGTCCCATTCCATATCTATGCCCTTTGGTCAACATTATACCCCAAGGAAATCGTCTGGTTCAAGGCAGAAAAAAATAAATGAAGGTTTACTTTGACGGCCCTTGGGCAACGCCATTCCAAAGTGGAATCGACTTTTGCAGGATGAGAAGAAAATTCCCAAAGTGACACTTTACTTAAAAGTCCTGTGGGCCTCGTCTATCTTCAAAACAATCGGCTATCGCTACTCAAAAGAGAAGTTCCAAAGAGAACCATTATCGTAAACCAAGGTTGGCCACGTGAAACCACAATTAAAACATCTGAAGCAGCCAAAGCTAATGTCCTGAGGAAAAGATTAAATTTCAGTACTCGTAAACAAAACGAAACCCGAGAGGAATCATTTCTGGAGTTAGAAAAAGTGTCTCAAACTGATGCTTTCCTTTAAACCCCTTAGGGCAACGGAAAAGCCTAAGGAAAACGGCTACGAAAAACTCAATAGATTCGTCTACTACTAACCAGAAAAAAAATGCTACGAACTGAAACTTTAATTTGCAGCCCCCTTACCCACGCCCAAAACCTAATGAAAAACTCTGACGCTATCCACAAAAAATACCCTAAACTGGTGCTTTACTTTGAAACCCTGTAATTTACGCAGAACCACAATAGAATCGTTTAACGCTGCATGAATTGAAGTACCAAACTGAAGCTTAACTTTGAAGCCTGCATGGGCCACGTCAAACACGGATAACATCCTCTCACGCCGGTTAAAACAAAATTTCCAAACTGAAGCTTCACTTTCAAGCCTCCCAAACTACGCCAAACCTCACTAGAAATTTTCTCGCACCAGCCACACCATAAGTCCCAAGGAAAGATTTATTTTGAAGTTTCTTGGCCACACAACACCACAATAGAATTTTCTAGCAACAGCCAGAAAAATAAGAAAAATAATAAATCTTAAACTTGAAGCCTTTTGGACCATGAAAATCACAAAGAGAATCGTTTGGCGGAGCCAGAACTAAAGCTCGAAACAGAAACTAATTTTTGAAGCTCTCCGGTTTACTCCCAAATCCTAATAGATTCATCTATCGTCAACCAGAATAAAAGTCCAAAACTGAAGCTTTACTTTGAAGTCCTTTGGGTTACGTAAGACTACAATAGAATCGTCTATCGAAAACGAAAAGAAAAAGTATTGAAAAAGAAAAGCTTTTCTTTAAAGCCACTTGGGCCACGACAAATCAAATGTAAAACGTTTTCTGTAGCCAAAACAAAAGTTCCAAATTAACTCTAAACATTGAAGCTCTACTGTCCACCGGAATTCCTAATACAGTCATCTGACAGCAACAAGAAGAAAAGTCCGAAGCGGAAGCTTTACTTTGAAGGCCCGTTCACAACGCCAAACCCTAAAGTAATCGTGTGTCGCCAGCGTTTATGAAAGTCACATTCAGAAATTTCGATTTGAAGCTTCATGAACCAAGAAGAAAGCCAAAAGAAACGTATTGCGCAAACAAAACTAAAAGTCCAAGAATAAAGCTTTACTTTGAACCCCTTTACAGCAAGGAAAACCCCATGTGAAGCTTCTGACCCCAGCCAAAAAAAAAAAAAAAACTGAAGCTTTAATTCTAATCCAAGTATCTTACACTAAACCACAATTAAATCATCTGGCGCCGGAAAAAATAATATTACCAATCTGAAGCCTGACTTTGAAGCCACCATGGGCCAATTCGATAACCCATAAGATCTTCTAACGCCGACCAGAAGAAAACCCCCAAACATAAGCTTTTTTTCATGCTATCTGGCCTACGCCAAAGCCAATACAATCATTTGATAAAATAGAGAGCAAAATATCCAAAGGGAAGCTTTACTCTGAAGCCCATTGGGACCTTTAAAACCATAAATGAATCGTCTAACGACAGCCAAAACAATAGTCTCTAAGAAAAGTTTTGCTTTGAATCCCCTTGTGCCACGACAAATCCCAAGGGAAACGTATACCGGATGCAGAACAAACCCAAACTGGAGCTAAACTTTGAAGCTCTCTAGTCTACCCCTGAACCTAATACAATGATATATCATCAACAAGAAGAAAAGTTCCAAACTGAAGCTTTACTTTGAAGGCCCGTGAGCTACGCCAAACCCGAATACAGTCGTGTGCTGCCAGCATTAAGAAAAGTCCCAAAAATAAGAATCACTTTCAACTTTTGTGAGCCAAGCTAAACCTCTATGGAATCATAAGCGCAAGCCAGATTAAACGTCCTTACTATAGGTATGCATTGGAGCCCTCTGGGCAACGCTAAACCCGAAGGGAGTCCTCTTGTGCAAGACAGAAAAAAAAATGAAGGTTTGCTTTCAAGGCCCGTGGGCCATGTCAAACACGAATAACATCCTCTGACGCCAGTTGAAAAAAATATCCCGAAATGAAGCTTTACTTTGAAGCCCTCCGGGCTACGCTAAACCTCACTAGAATCGCCTGGTGCCAGCCACAAAAGGAAACTTATATTTTGAGGTCCCTTGGGTCATGCAAAACCACCATAGAATTGTCTAGCGACTGCCAAAAAAAATAGTAAAAAAGAAAAACCTTACTTTGAAGCCCTTTGGGCCATGAAAAACCCAAAGGAAATCGTCTGACGTAGCCAGAAGAAAACTCCGAAACAGAAAAAAATTTTTGAAGCTCTCTGTTTCACTCTCAGATCCTAATATTTTCATATGTGTTCAACCAGAACAAAAGTCCAAAATTGAAGCTTTACTTTAATGCTTACTGGGCTACGTAAGACCATGATAGAATTGTCTAACGAAAGACAGTAAAAAGATAGTGAGAAAGAAAACTTTCTCTTTAGAACCACTTGAATCACGATAAACCCCATGCGAAACGTTTTCGGAGCCAGAACCAAAGTTTCAAACTGATGATAAACTTTGAAGCTCTCTAATCTACCCCAAAAATATTAGAATAACCTATCGTCAACTAGAAGAAAAGTTTCAAACTGAAGCTTTTCTTTGAAATGTCCGTGGGCTAAGCCAAACCCCAATACAATCGTCTGCAGTCAGCATTGATAAAAGTCCCAAAACGAAGACTCACTTTCAATATCTGTCAGCCAAGCCAAACCTAAATGGAATCATAAGCGCAAACCTCAAGGGAATCGTCTGGTGCAAGCCAAAAAAAAAATAATAAAGATAAGTGAAGGTTTACTTTGAAGGCCCCTGTGCCACGCCATTCCATAGTAGAATCGTCTCTTGCAGGATAAGAACAAATCTACCAAATTTACACTTTACTTAAAAGTCCTGTGGGCCTCAACAATCTCTAAAACAATCTGTTGGCGCCTTATCAGAAGAAAAGTTCCATGGAGAGCCATTACTTTATACAAATGGTGGCCACGCGAGACCACAATTATATCGTCTGCCGCCAACCAAAACCAATGTCCATTCAAAAATCTTTAATTTCAGTACTCTTAGACCAATCGAAACCCTAGAGGAATCATTTTTGAAGCCAGAACAAGTGTTTCAAACTGATGCTTAATTTAAAGCCCTTAGGGTAAAGTAAAGGCCTAAGGAAATCGGCTGGAGCCAACTTGGAAAAAACAACTAAAACTTTACTTGGAAACCCGTGGGCCACGAAAAACCTCAATACATTCCTCTACTACTAACCAGAGTAAAAGTTACAAACTGAAGCTTTAATCTATAGTGCCTTGGACCACGCCGAAACTCAATGAAAATCTCTAAAGCAAGCCACAAAAAAATAGCCCAAACTGATGCTTTACTTTGAAACACCGTAATTCACGCTAAACCACAATAGAATCGTTTACCATAGCATGAAAAGAAGTACCAAACTAAAGCTTAACTTTGAAGCCTGCATGAGCCACGTCAAACACTGACTCCAGTTAAAGCAAAAAACCCAAACTGAAGCCTCACTTTGAGGTTTCTCGCCACACAACATCACAATAGAATATTGTCTAGCAACAACCAAAAAAATACTATAAAAAAGCTTTACTTTGAAGTCCTTTGGACTATGAAAATCACAAAGGGAATCGTTTGGCGAACACAGAAAAAAAAGTCCGAAACAGAAGCTAATTTTGAAGCTCTCCGATTCACTCCCAAATCCTAATAGACTCATCTGTCGTCAACCAGAACAAAAGTTGAAAACTTAAGCTTCACTTTGACGCCCCTTAGGCTACGTAAGACCACAAGAATCATCTAGCAGAAGCCAAAATAAAAGGTAATCTTTGAAACACTGTAATTCACGCTAAACCACAATAGAATCGTTTACCGTGACATGAATACAAGTACCAAATTAAAGCTTAAATTTGAAGCCTGCATGGGCCACGCCAAACACGAATAACATCCTATGACGCCAGCTGAAACAAAATTCCCAAACTGAAGCTCTACTTTCAAGCCCTCCAGGCTACACCAACCCACACCAATTGTCCCAAAAGGAAACTATCTTCTGAAGTTCCTTGGGCCACAAAAAAACAAAATAGAATTGTCTAGCGACAGCCAAAATAACAGTAAAAGAGAAACTTTACTCTGAAGATCTTTGGACCACAAAAAGCCAAAAGGGAATCGCTTACGAAGCCAGAACAAAAGTCCGAAACAGAAACTAATTTTTGAAGCTCTCCGTTTCACACCCAAATGTTAATAGCTTTTTGGACCACAAAAAGCCAAAAGAGAATTGTCTTACGAAGCCAGAACAAAAGTCCGAAACAGAAACTAATTTTTGAAGCTCTCCGTTTCACACCCAAATCTTAATAGATTCATCTCTCGTCAACCAGAACAAAAGTCCAAAAATGAAGCTTTACTTTGAAGCTCCTTGGGCTACGTAAGACCACAATAGAATCGTCTAACGATAGACGATAAAAAGATACTGAAAAAGAAAAGCTTTTCTTTACAGCCACTGGGACCACGACAAACCCCATGCGAAACGTTTTCGGAGTCAAAACAAAAGTACCAAAGTAAAACTATAAATTTAAGCTCTATTGTCCACCCGAAATTCTAATACAATCATCTGACGGCAACCAGAAGAAACGTCCCAAGCTGAAGCTTTACTTTGAAGGCCCTGGGGCTACGCCAAACTCCAATACAATAGTCTGCCGCCAGCATTAACAATAGTCCCACACAGAAGTTTTATTTGGAAACTTCATTAACAAAGCGGAAAATCAAAATAAACATATGGCGCAAACAAGATTAAAAGCGTAAGAATATAGCTTTACTTTGAAGCCCTGTAAACAACTGAAAACCCCAAATGAAGCATTTGAGGCAAGCCCTCCCCTCCCCGAAAAAAAAAACTAAAGCTTTACTTTCAAGCCCAGTATATTACGCCAAACCACAATAGAATCAATTGGCACCGGAAAAAAACAATGATAACAATCTGAAATGTCAATTTGAAGCCACCATGAGTCAAGTCGAAATCCAATAAAGCCGTCTGACGACGGAGTCAACAGAACCCTCCAAATATAAGTTTTAAATTTAAAACTATCCAGGCTACGCCAAAGCTGCACACAATCATTTGATGAAAAACAGAACAAAATTTCCAAAGGGAAACATTACCTTGAAGCCACTTGGGCCATGTAAAACCGTAAGTGAATCGTTTAACGACAGGCACAACAATAGAAAAGAATTACTTTGAAGCCCCTTGGGCCACAGGCAAATCCCAAGGTAAACCTCTGCAGGATCCAGAACAAAAGTCCCAAAGTGAAGCTAAACTTTGAAGCTCTCTAGTCTACCTCTAGAGATATCAGAATAGCTTATAATCAAAGAGAAGTTCCAAACTGAAGGTTTGCTTTGGAGGTTCGTGGCAAAGCCAAACACCAAAACAATTGTCTGCCAACAGCACTGACAAAAGTCCCAAAAAGAAGACTCTCTTTCAATTTCTGTGAGCCAAGGTAAACCTTAATGGAATTATAAGCGCAAACCAGATTAAAAGTCCCTTACGAAAGGTATGCATTGAAGACCTATGGGCAACGATAAGCCACAAGGGAATCGTATGGTGCAAGCCAGAAAAAAATAAGTGAAGGTTTACTTTGAAGGCTCCTGGGCCATGGGAATCCAGAGGTAAATCGTCTCTTGCAGGTTCAGAAGAAAATTTCCAAGGTAACACTTTACTTAAAAGCCCTTTGGGCCTCGCTAAACACCAAAACAATCTGCTGGCGACACTCAAAAGAAAAATTCCAAAGAGAACCATTATTTTACACCAAGGGTGGACATGCGAAACCACAATTAAATCGTTTGCCACCAGGCAAAACTAATTTCCCAAAGAAAAGCTATAATTCATTACTAGTAGACTAAACTAAACACGAGCAGAGTCATTTTTGGAGCCAGAACAAGTGTCACAACCTGATGCTTTACTATGAAGCACTAAGGGCAACGCCAATCCCTAAATGAATCGGCTGGAGCCAGCTAGGAAAAAAGTACTGAAACTTTACTTGGAAACCCATGGGCCACGAAAAACATCAACAGATTCGTCTGCTACTAACCAGAAAAAATTAAAAACTGAAGCGTTAATATACCTGGACCACGCCAAAACCCAATCAAAAACTCTGACACGAGCCATAAAAATTAGCCCAAACTGTTGCTTTACTTTGAAACCATGTATGTCACGCTAAACCACGACAGAATCGGTGGCCGCGGCAAGAATAGAAGTATCAAATTAATTCTTAGCTTTGAAGCCAGCATGGGCCCCGTCAAACACGAGTAAAATCCTCTGACGCCAGGCAGGACAAATTTCCCAAACCGAAGCTTTATTTCAAGCCCTCCCGGATACGCCAATCCCCAACAGAATTGTCTGGATCCAGCCAGAACGAAATCCCAAAGGGAAACTTTATTTTGAAAGCCCTTGGGTGACAGAAAACCACAATAGAACTGTCTAGGGTCAGACACAAAAATAAGGATTACTTTCAAGTACCTTGGGCCATGAAAATCCCAAAGGGAATCGTAACGTGGAGCCATAACAAAAGTCCAAAACTGTAACGAAATTTTGAAGCACTCCGGTTCAGTCCGAAGTCCTAATTGAATAATTTTTCGTCAACCAGAACACGTCCAAAACTGAAGCTTTACTTTGAGCCCGTTGGGTTACGTAAGACCACAAAAGAATCGTCTAGCGAAAGCCAAAAAAGAAAAAAGAATCCTGAAAAAGAAAATTTTTCTTAGAAGCAAATTAGGCCACGACAAACCCCAAGCGAATCGTTTTTGGAGCCAGAATAAAAGCTAAATATTGAGGCTGTCTTTTCCACCCGAAATCCAAATAAGATCATCTAACGGCAACCTGAAGAAAAGTCCCAAACTGAAGCCTTATTTTGAAGTCCTGTAGACTTCACCAAACCTGATACAATCCTCTGGCGCCAATGTTAACAAACGTCAAACACACAAGTCTCATATTGAAGCTTCATGAACCAATCGGAAACCCAAAAAACATATTGCGCAAACAAGATTAAACATCAAAGAATAAAGCTATAATATGAAGCCCTTTACGCAACGGGAAGCCCCAACTGAAGCGTTTGACAACCCCCCCCCTCAAAAAAAAAAGAAACTGAAGCTTTTCTTTCAAGCCTAGTACATTGCTCAAAACCACAATAGAATCATCTGGCATAAGGTAAAAATAATTTTAACAATATCAAGCGTTATTTTGAAGCCACTATGGGCTACGTCGAAAACCAATAATATCGTCTGACGCTGGCCAGAACAAAACCCCAAACATATGCTTTTTTTAAAGCTTTCTAGGTTACTCTAAAGCCCAGTACAATCATCTGGTGAATGACAGAAGAAAATTTCCAAAAAGGGAAGCTTTAATTTGAAGCCCTTTGGTGTGCTTAAAACCATACGTGAATCGTCTAGCAACAGCTACAGCAATAGTTACAAAAAGGCTTTACTTTGAAGCCCTTTGAACAACGACAAATCCCAAGGGAAACGACTGGAAGATCCAGAACAAAAGTTCCAAACTGTAGCTTAACTTTGAAGTTTTCTAGTCTACCCGTATACCTAATTGAATAATCTATCGTCAACCATAGCAAAATATCCAAACTAAAGCTTAATTTTGAAGGCACTGGGCTACGCCAAACCCCAATAAAATTTTCTGCTGCCAGCACGTAGAAAAATCTCAAAAAGAAGCTTCACTTTCAATCTCTATGAGCCAAGACAAGCCTCAATAGAATCATAACGTAAGCCAGAAGAAAAGTCCCTAACTAAAGCTGTCCTTTGGGCAGCTCTAAGTGCCAACGTAATCGTCTAGTGCAAGCCAAAAATAATAGTGAAGCTCTACTTTGAAGGCCCTTGTGCCAGTCCAGAGTAGAATTAACTCCTGCAGGATCAGAAGAAAACTCCCAAAGTCACACTACTTAAAAGTCCTATGGGCCTCGTAAAATTCCAAGACAGTTGGCTGGGACCACTCAAATGAAAAGGGCCAAAGAAAACTATTACTTTAAACCAAGGGTGGCCTTGTGAAGCTACCATAGAATCGTCTGCTTCCAGCCAAAACTTATGTTTAAAAGAAAATCTTTAATTTCATTACTTTTGGACCAGGCGAAAACCGAAGGGATTCATTTTTGGAGTTAGGATAAGTGTCTCAAACTGATGCTTTACTTTGAAGCCCTGAGGGCAAAGCAAAAGCCTAAGGGCCACGAAAAACCACAGCAGATTCGTTTCCTACTAACAAAGAAAAAATCTAGAAACTGAAGCTTTACTTTGCAGCCCCTTGGACCAAGCCAAAACCCAATGAAAATCTCTGACGCTAGCCTCAAAAATTAACCCAAACTGATGCTTTATTTTTTTACCCCGCAATTCACGCTAAACCACAATAGAATCTTTTACCACGGCTTGAATAGAAGAATCAAACTGAAGCTCAGTTTTGAAGCTAGCATGGTCAACGTCAAACACGCATGAAATCCTCTGACGCCGGGAAAACAAATTCACAAACTGAAGCTTTACTTTCAAGCCCTCCGGGCTACGCTAAACCTCAATAGAATCATCTAGCGCCAGCTACACCAAAAATCCCAAAAGAAACTTTATTTTGAAATCTCTTGGGACACCCAAAAAAACAATAGAATTGTTTAGCGACATAAAAAAAAAAATAAAAGAGAAAAAAGCTTTACTTCTAAGCCCTTTGGACCACAATAAACCCAAAGGTCATCATCTGGCGGAGCCAGAACAAAGTCCGAAACAGAAACTGATTTTTGAAGCTTTGGGCTCACTTCCAAATCCTAATAGATTCTTCTGTCGTCAACCAGAACAAAAAGTCCAAATCTGAAGTCTTACTTTGAAGCCCCTTGGGCTACGTAAGACCATAATAGAATCATTATCTTGTGTAGGCGAAGGTGAAGATATGTAGAAGTTTTCAGAAAAAATGAGAATGTTGGGGTGAAAAGAGTGGTGAGAGTAAGTGAGCTTAGGAAGGAGACTTGTGTGAGGAAGTACTAGGAGAGACTCAGTACAGAATGGAAAAAGGTGAGAACAAAGGACGTAAGGGGAGTGGGAGAGCAATGGGATGTATTTAGGGAAGCAGTGATGGCTTGCGCAAAAGATGCTTGTGGCATGAGAAGCGTGGGAGGTGGGGAGATTAGAAAGGGTAGTGAGTGGTGGGATGAAGAAGTAACATTATTAGTGAAAGAGAAGAGAGAGGCATTTGGACGATTTTTGCAGGGAAATAAGTAAATTACTGGGATATGTATAAAAGAAAGAGGCAGGAGGTCAAGAGAAAGGTGCAAGAGGTGAAAAAGAGGGCAAATGAGAGTTGGGATGAGAGAGTATCATTAAATTTCAGGGAGAATAAAAAAAATATTTTGGAAGGAGGTAATTAAAGTGCGCAAGACAAGGCAACAAATGGGAACTTCAGTGAAGGGGACAAATGGGGAAGTAATAACAAGTAGTGGTGATGTGAGAAGGAGATGGAGTGAGTATTTTGAAGGTCTGTTGAATGTGTTTAATGATAGAGTAGCAGATATAGGGTGTTTTGGTCGAGGTGCTGTGCAAACTGAGAGGGTTAGGGAAAATGATTTGGTAAAGAGAGAAGAGGTAGTAAAAGCTTTGCGGAAGATGAATGCCAGAAAGGCAGCGGGTTTGGATGGTATTGCAGTGGAATTTATTAAAAAAGGGGGTGACTGTATTGTTGATTGGTTGGTAAGGTTATTTAATTTATGTATGACTCATAGTGAGGTGCCTCAGGATTGGCGGAAAGCTTGCATAGTGCCATTGTACAAAGGCAAAGGGGATGAAAGTGAATGCTCAAATTACAGAGGTATAAGTTTGTTGAGTATTCCTGGAAATTGCATGGGAGGGTATTGATTGAGACGGTGAAGCCATGTACAGGGCATCAGATTGGGGAAGAGTAGTGTGGTTTCAGAAGTGGTAGAGGATGTGTGGATCAGGTGTTTGCTTTGAAATATGTATGTGGGAAATAATTAGAAAAGCAAATGGATTTGTATGTAACATTTGTAGATCTGGAGAAGGCATATGACAGAGTTGATAGAGATGCTCTGTGGAAGGTATTAAGAGTACGTGGTGTGGGAGGCAAGTTGTAAGAAGCAGTGAAAAGGATTTATCGAGGATGTAAGATATGTGTACGTGTAGGAAGAGTGGAAAGTGATTCGTTCTCAGCGAAAGTAGATTTGCGGCAGAAATGTGTGCTGTCTCCATGGTAGTATAATTTGTTTATGGATGGGGTTGTTAGGGAGTTGAATGCAAGAGTTTTGGAAAAAGGGGCAAGTATGCAGTCAGTTGTGGATGAGAGTGCTTGGGAGGTGAGTCAGTTGTTGTTCGCTGATGATACAGCACTGGCAGGTGATTCATGTGAGAAACTGCAGAAGCTAGTGACTGAGTTCTGTAAAGTTTGTGAAAGAAGAAAGCTGAGAGTAAACGTGAATAAGAGCAAGGTTATTAGGTACAGTAGGGTTGAGGGACAAATCAATTTGGGAGAAAAACTGGAGGAAATGAAGTGTTTTGGGATATCTGGGAGTGGATTTGGCAGCGGATGGAACCATGCAAGTGGAAGTGAATCATAGGGTGGGGGAGGTTGGCCAAAATTCTGGGAGCATTGAAGAATGTGTGGAAGGCGAGAACATTATCTCGGAAAGCAAAAATGGGTATGCCTGAAGGAATAGTGGTTCCAACAATGTTTTATGGTTGCAAGGCCTGGGCTACGGATAGAGTTGTGCGGAGGAGGGTGGATGTGCTGGAAATGAGATGTTTGAGGACAATATGTGGTGTGAGGTGGTTTGATCGAGTAGGTAATAAAAGAGTAAGAGAGATGTGTGGTAATAAAAAGATTGTGGTTGAGAGAGCAGAAGAGGGTGTTTTGAAATGGTTTGGTCACAGGGAGAGAATGAGTGAGGAAAGATTGACAAAGAGGATATATATGTCAGAGGTTGAAGGAACAAGAAGTGGAAGACCAAATTGGAGGTGGAAATATGGAATGAAAAACATTTTGAGTGATCTTGGCCAGAACATGCAGGATTGTGAAAAGCGTGCAAGGAATAGAGTGAATTGGAACGATGTGGTATACCGGGGTCGACGTGCTGTCAATGGATTGAACCAGAGTATGTGAAGTGTCTGGGGTAAACCACGGAAAGTTCTGTGGGGCCTGGATGTGGAAAGGTAGCTGTGGTTTCAGTGCATTATTACATGACAGCTAGAGAGTGAGTGTGAACGAATGTGGCCTTTGTTGTGTTTTCCTCGCGCAACCTCGCGCACATGAGGGGGGAGGGGGCTTTTATTTCATGTGTGACGGACTGGCGATGGGAATGAATAAAGGCAGATAGTATGAATTATATACATGTGTATATATGTATATGTTTGTGTGTGTATATATAAGTATACGTTCAGATGTATAGGTATGTACATTTGCGTGTGTAAAGCAATAAATATTGAATATTGCGATAAAGCAATAAATATAGAATATATATATATATATATATATATATATATATATATATATATATATATATATATATATATATATATATATATATATATATATATATATATATATATATATATATTCAATATTTATTGCTTTATCGCTGTCTCCCGCGTTAGCGAGGTAGCGCAAAGAAACGGACGAAAGAATGGCCCAACATACCCATATACACATGTATATACTTACACGTCCACACATGTAAACATACATGTGTATACATCTCAATGTACACATATATATACACACAGAGACATATACATATATACACATGTACATAATTCATACTGTCTGCCTTTATTTATTCCCATCGCCACCCTGCGACACAGGGAATAACAACCCCCTTTCCCACTCATGTGTGCGAGGTAGCGCTAGGAAAAGACAACAAAGGCCCCATTCATTCACACTCAGTCTCTAGCTGTCATGTAATAATGCACCGAAAACACAGCTCCCTTTCCACATCCAGGTCCCACAGGACTTTCCATGGTTTACCTCAGACGCTTCACATGCCCTTCAATCCATTGACAGCACGTCGACCCCGGTATACCACATCGTTCCAATTCACTCTATTCCTTGCACGCCTTTCACCCTCCTGCATGTTCAGGCCCCGATCATACAAAATCTTTTTCACTCCATCTTTCCACCTCCAATTTAGTCTCCCACTTCTCGTTCCCTCCACCTCTGACACACATATCCTCTTGGTCAATCTTTCCTCACTCATTCTCTCCATGTGACCAAACCATTTCAAAACACCCTCTTCTGCTCTCTCAACCACGCTCTTTTTATTTCCACACATCTCTCTTACCCTTACATTACTTACTCGATCATACCACCTCACACCACATATTGTCCTCAAACATCTCATTTCCATCACATCCACACTCCTGCGCAGAACGTATTCAATAGCCCACGTCTCGCAACTATACAACATTGTTGGAACCAATATTCCTTCAAACATACCCATTTTTGCTTTCCGAGATAATGTTCTCGACTTCCAAACATTCTTCAAGGCTCCCAGAATTTTCGCCCCCTCCCCCACCTTATGATTCACTTCCGCTTCCATGGTTCCATCCGATGCCAGATCCAATCCCAGATATCTAAAACACTTTACTTCCTCAAGTTTTTCTCCATTCAAACTTACCTCCCAATTGACTTGACCCTCAACCCTACTGTACCTAATAACCTTGCTCTTATTAACATTTACTCTTAACTTCCTTCTTTCACACACTTTACCAAACTCAGTCACCAGCTTCTGCAGTTTCTCACATGAATCAGCCACCAGCGCTGTATCATAAACGAACAAAAACTGACTCTCTTCCCAAGCTCTCTCATCCACAACAGACTGCATACTTGCCCCTCTTTCCAGAACTCTTGCATTCACCTCCCTAACAACCCCAACCATAAACAAATTAAACAGCCATGGAGACATCACACACCCCTGCCGCAAACCTACATTCACTGAGAACCATTCACTTTTCTCTCTTCCTACACGTACACATGCCTTACATCTTCGATAAAAACGTTTCACTGCTTCTAACAACTTGGCTCCCACACCATATATTCTTAATACCTTCCACAAAGCATCTCTATCAACTCTGTCATATGACTTCTCCAGGTCCATAAATGCTACATACAAATCCATTTGCTTTTCTAAGTAATTCTCACATATATTCTTCAAAGCAAACAACTGGTCCACACATCCTCTACCACTTCTGAAACCACACTGCTCTTCCCCAATCTGATGCTTTGTACATGCCTTCACCCTCTCAATCAATACCCTCCCATATAGTTTACCGGGAATACACACGAATATATATGTAAATATATATATATATATATATATATATATATATATATATATATATATATATATATATATATATATATATATATATATATATATATATATATATATATATATATATATATATATATATATATATATATATATATATTCCTTTTGGAATGTTTTGGATGTTAATGTGCTGAGAGGTGCAACTGGAGGGATGTCTGATCATTATCTTGTGGAGGCTAAGGTGAAGATTTGTATGGGTTTTCAGAAAAAAAGAGTGAATGTTGGGGTGAAGAGGGTGGTGAGAGTAAGTGAGCTTGGGAAGGAGACTTGTGTGAGGAAGTACCAGGAGAGACTGAGTACAGAATGGAAAAAGGTGAGAACAATGGAAGTAAGGGGAGTGGGGGAGGAATGGGATGTATTTAGGGAATCAGTGATGGATTGCGCAAAAGATGCTTGTGGCATGAGAAGAGTGGGAGTGGGTTGATTAGAAAGGGTAGTGAGTGGTGGGATGAAGAAGTAAGAGTATTAGTGAAAGAGAAGAGAGAGGCATTTGGACGGTTTTTGCAGGGATTAAAATACAGTTGAGTGGGAGACGTATATAAGAAAGAGACAGGAGGTCAAGAGAAAGGTGCAAGAGGTGAAAAAAAGGGCAAATGAGAGTTGGGGTGAGAGAGTATCATTAAATTTTAGGGAGAATAAAAAGATGTTCTGGAAGGAGGTAAATAAAGTGCGTAAGACAAGGGAGCAAATGGGAATTTCAGTGAAGGGCGCAAATGGGGAGGTGATAACAAGTAGTGGTGATGTGAGAAGGAGATGGAGTGAGTATTTTGAAGGTTTGTTGAATGTGTTTGATGATAGAGTGGCAGATATAGGGTGTTTTGGTCGAGGTGGTGTGCAAAGTGAGAGGGTTAGGGAAAATGATTTGGTAAACAGAGAAGAGGTAGTAAAAGCTTTGCGGAAGATGAAAGCCGGCAAGGCAGCAGGTTTGGATGGTATTGCAGTGGAATTTATTAAAAAAAGGGGATGACTGTGTTGTTGACTGGGTGGTAAGGTTATTTAATGTATGTATGACTCACGGTGAGGTGCCTGAGGATTGGCGGAATGCGTGCATAGTGCCATTGTACAAAGGCAAAGGGGATAAGAGTGAGTGCTCAAATTACAGAGGTATAAGTTTGTTGAGTATTCCTGGTAAATTATATGGGAGGGTATTGATTGAGAGGGTGAAGGCATGTACAGAGCATCAGATTGGGGAAGAGAAGTGTGGTTTCAGAAGTGGTAGAGGATGTGTGGATCAGGTTTTTGCTTTGAAGAATGTATATGTGAAATACTTAGAAAAGCAAATGGATCTGTATGTAGCATTTATGGATCTGGAGAAGGCATATGATAAGAGTTGATAGAGATGCTCTGTGGAAGGTATTAAGAATATATGGTGTGGGAGGCAAGTTGTTAGAAGCAGTGAAAAGTTTTTATCGAGGATGTAAGGCATGTGTACGTGTAGGAAGAGAGGAAAGTGATTGGTTCTCAGTGAATGTAGGTTTGCGGCAGGTGTGTGTGATGTCTCCATGGTTGTTTAATTTGTTTATGGTTGGGGTTGTTAGGGAGGTGAATGCAAGAGTTTTGAAAAGAGGGGCGAGTATGAAGTCTGTTGGGGATGAGAGAGCTTGGGAAGTGAGTCAGTTGTTGTTCTCTGATGATACAGCGCTGGTGGCTGATTCATGTGAGAAACTGCAGAAGCTGGTGACTGAGTTTGGTAAAGTGTGTGAAAGAAGAAAGTTAAGAGTAAATGTGAATAAGAGCAAGGTTATTAGGTACAGTAGGGTTGAGGGTCAAGTCAATTGGGATGTGAGTTTGAATGGAGAAAACCTGGAAGAAGTGAAGTGTTTTAGATATCTGGGAGTTGATCTGGCAGCGGATGGAACCATGGAAGCGGAAGTGGATCATAGGGTGGGGGAGGGGGCGAAAATTCTGGGAGCCTTGAAGAATGTGTGGAAGTCGAGAACATTATCTCGGAAAGCAAAAATGGGTATGTTTGAAGGAATAGTGGTTCCAACAATGTTGTATGGTTGCGAGGCTTGGGCTATGGATAGAGTTGTGCGCAGGAGGATGGATGTGCCGGAAATGAGATGTTTGAGGACAATGTGTGGTGTGAGGTGGTTTGATCGAGTGAGTAACGTAAGGGTAAGAGAGATGTGTGGAAATAAAAAGAGCGTGGTTGAGAGAGCAGAATAGGGTGTTTTGAAATGGTTTGGGCACATGGAGAGAATGAGTGAGGAAAGATTGACCAAGAGGATATATGTGTCGGAGGTGGAGGGAACGAGGAGAGGAGGGAGACCAAATTGGAGGTGGAAAGATGGAGTGAGAAAAATTTTGTGTGATCGGGGCCTGAACATGCAGGAGGGTGAAAGGCGTGCAAGGAATAGAGTGAATTGGAGCGATGTGGTATACCGGGGTTGACGTGCTGTCAGTGGATTGAATCGGGGCATGTGAAGCGTCTAGGGTAAACCATGGAAAGCTGTGTAGGTATGTATATTTGCGTGTGTGGACGTATGTATATACATGTGTATGGGGGTGGGTTGGGCCATTTCTTTCGTCTGTTTCCTTGCGCTACTTCACAAACGCGGGAGACAGCGACAAAGCAAAAAAAAAAAAAAAAAGATATATTCCTATGAGTCCACGGGGAAAATGAAACACAAAAAGTTCCCAAGTGCACTTTCGTGTAATAATCACATCATCAGGGGAGACACAAGAGAGAAATATAACAGTCAGTTGATATGCATCGAAGAGACGAAGCTAGGACGCCATTTGGTGAACGTGATTGTCCATGGACAATCACATGTATATATATATATATATATATATATATATATATATATATATATATATATATATA
The DNA here is from genome assembly GCF_036320965.1 of Panulirus ornatus. Lineage (NCBI taxonomy): Eukaryota > Metazoa > Arthropoda > Malacostraca > Decapoda > Palinuridae > Panulirus > Panulirus ornatus. The sequence goes on along the minus strand of NC_092243.1, from coordinate 22,347,767 downwards.
TATATATATATATATATATATATATATATATATATATATATATATATATATATATATATATATATATATATATATATATATATATATATATATATATATATATATATATATATATATATATATATATATATATATATATATATATATATATATATATATATATATATATATATATATATATATATATATATATATATATATATATATATATATATATATATATATATATATATATATATATATATATATATATATATATATATATATATATATATTTTTTTTTTTTTTTTTTTTTCATACTATTCGCCATTTCCCGCGATAGCGAGGTAGCGTTAAGAACAGAGGACTGGGCCTATATATATATATATATATATATATATATATATATATATATATATATATATATATATATATATATATATATATATATATATATATTTTTTTTTTTTTTTTTTCCAAAAGAAGGAACAGAGAATTGGGCCAGGTGAGGGTATTCCCTCAAAGGCCCAGTCCTCTGTTCTTAATGCTACCTCGCTAACGCGGGAAATGGCGAATAGTTTAAAAAAAAAAAAAAAAATATATATATATATATATATATATATATATATTATATATATATATATATATATATATATATATATATATATATATATATATATATATATATATATATATATATATATATATATTATATATATATATATATATATATATATATATATATATATATATATATATATATATATATATATATATATATATATATATATATATACATATATATATATATATATATATATATATATATATATATATATATATATTTTTTTTTTTTTTTTTAAACTATTCGCCATTTCCCGCGTTAGCGAGGTAGCGTTAAGAACAGAGAACTGGGCCACTGAGGGAATATCCTCACCTGGCCCCCTTCTTTGTTCCTTCTTTTGGAAAATTAAAAAAAAATTGAGAGGGGAGGATTTCCAGCCCCCCGCTCCCTCCCCTTTTAGTCGCCTTCTACGACACGCAGGGAATACGTGGGAAGTATTCTTTCTCCCCTATCCCCAGGGATATATATATATATATATATATATATATATATATATATATATATATATATATATATATATATATATATATATATATATATATATATATATATACATGAGTCAGTTGTTGTTCGCTGATGATACAGCGCTGGTGGCTGATTCATGTGAGAAACTGCAAAAGCTGGTGACTGAGTTTGGTAGAGTGTGTGAAAGAAGAAAGTTAAGAGTAAATGTGAATAAGAGCAAGGTTATTAGGTACAGTAGGGTTGAGGGTCAAGGCAATTGGGAGGTAAGTTTGAATGGAGAAAAACTGGAGGAAGTAAAGTGTTTTAGATATCTGGGAGTGGATCTGGCAGCGGATGGAACCATGGAAGCGGAAATGGATCATAGGGTGGGGGAGGAGGCGAAAATCTTGGGAGCCTTCAAGAATGTGTGGAAGTCGAGAACATTATCTCGGAAAGCAAAAATGGGTATGTTTGAAGGAATAGTGGTTCCAACAATTTTGTATGGTTGCGAGGCGTGGGCTATGGATACAGTTGTGCGCAGGAGGGTGGATGTGCTGGAAATGAGATGTTTGAGGACAATATGTGGTGTGAGGTGGTTTGATCGAGTAAGTAACGTAAGGGTAAGAGAGATGTGTGGAAATAAAAAGAGCGTGGTTGAGAGAGCAGAAGAGGGTGTTTTGAAATGGTTTGTGCACATGGAGAGAATGAGTTGGGAAAGATTGACCAAGAGGATATATGTGTCGGAGGTGGAGGGAACGAGGAGAAGTGAGAGACCAAATTGTAGGTGGAAAGATGGAGTGAAAAAGATTTTGTATGATCGGGGCCTGAACATGCAGGAGGGTGAAAGGAAGGCAAGGAATAGAGTGAATTGGATCGATGTGGTATACCGGGGTTGACGTGCTGTCAGTGGATTGAATCAGGGCATGTGAAGCGTCCGGGGTAAACCATGGAAAGCTTTGTAGGTATGTATATATATATATATATATATATATATATATATATATATATATATATATATATATATATATATGTGTGTGTTCTGTTCGGAAACAACCGATAGACCCCGTTGCTCACCATAGTGAGACGAAGGGTATCCGAGTACTTAGTACTTCGAATAGTTGTTTCCTATTATACAGTCCCGTAGCCTAGCGGTTAGCATGCCTGCCTCTTGCACAAGGGGTCCCAGGTTTGATCCTGGCTGATGGAGCTTTGTATGTTCTATGAAGGTGCGCGTTCATATACACTTTATTCGTATATATATATATATATATATATATATATATATATATATATATATATTTTTTTTTTTTTTTTTTCATACTATTCGCTATTTGCCGCGTTAGCGAGGTAGCATTATGAACAGAGGACTGAGCCTTTAAGGAAATATCCTCACTTAGCCCCCTTCTCTGTTCCTTTCTTTTGGAAAATTGAAAATGAGAGGGAAGGATTTCCAGCCCCCCGCTCCCATATATATATATATATATATATATATATATATATATATATATATATATATATATATATGTATGTTGTTTGGTTGCGCGGCGTGTGCTATGGATAGAGTTGTGCGTAGGAGAGTGGATGTGCTGGAAATGAGATGTTTGAGGACAGTATATGGTGTGAGGTGGTTTGATCGAGTAAGCAATGTAAGGGTAAGAGAGATGTGTGGAAATAAAAAGAGCTTCGTTGAGAGAGCAGAAGAGGGTGTTTTGAGATGGTTTGGGCACATGGAGAGAATGAGTAGGGAAAGATTGCCCAAGAGGATATATGTGTCGGAGGTGGAGGGAATGAGAAATGGGAGACCAAATTTGAGGTGGAAAGATGGAGTGAAAAAGATTTTGATTGATTGGGGCCTGTACATGCAGGAAGGTGAAAGGCGGGCAAGGAATAGAGTGAATTGGATCGATGTAGTATACCGGGGTCGACGGGCTTTCAATGGATTGAATCAGGGCATGTGAAGCGTCTGGGGTAAACCATGGAAGGTTCTGTGGGGCCTGGATGTGGAAAGGGAGCTGTGGTTTCGGGCATTATTACATGACAGCTAGAGGCTGAGTGTGAAGGAATGGGTCCTTTGATGTCTTTTCCTAGCGGTACCTCGCACACATGAGGGGGGAGGGGGTTGTTATTCCATGTGTGGCGAGGTGGCGATGGGAACAAATAAAGGCAGACGGTAAGAATTATATACATGTCCATATATGTATATGTCTGTGTGTGTATATATATGTGTGCATTGAGATGTATAGGTATGTAAATTTGCGTGTGTGGACGTGTATGTATATACATGTGTATGTGGGTGGGCTGGGCCATTTCTTTCGTCTGTTTCCTTGCGCTACCTCGGAAACGCGGGAGACAGCAACAAAGCAAAATAGATAAATATATATATATATATATATATATATATATATATATATATATATATATATATATATATATATTAACTTTCTAAAATGGGAAACAGAAGAAGGAGTCACGCGGGGAGTGCTCATCCTCCTCGAAGGCTCAGAGTGGGGTGCCTAAATGTGTGTGGATGTAACCAAGATGTGAAAAAGGAGAGATAGGTAGTATGTTTGAGGAAAGGAACCTGGATGTTCTGGCTCTGAGTGAAACTAAGCTCAAGGGTAAAGGGGAAGAGTGGTTTGGGAATGTCTGGGGAGTAAAGTCAGGGGTTAGTGAGAGGACAAGAGCAAGGGAAGGAGTAGCAATACTCCTGAAACAGGAGTTGTGGGAGTATGTGATAGAATGTAAGAAAGTAAATTCTCGATTAGTATGGGTAAAACTGAAAGCTAATGGAGAGAGGTGGGTGATTATTGGTGCATATGCACCTGGGCATGAGAAGAAAGATCATGAGAGGCAAGTGTTTTGGGAGCAGCTGAATGAGTATGTTAATGGTTTTGATGCACGAGACCGGGTTATAGTGATGGGTGATTTGAATGCAAAGGTGAGTAATGTGGCAGTTGAGGGAATAATTGGTGTACATGGGGTGTTCAGTGTTGTAAATGGAAATGGTGAAGAGCTTGTAGATTTATGTGCTGAAAAAGGACTGATGATTGGGAATACCTGGTTTAAAAAGCGAGATATACATAAGTATACTTATGTAAGTAGGAGAGATGGCCAGAGAGCGTTATTGGATTACGTGTTAATTGACAGGCGTGCGAAAGAGAGACTTTTGGATGTTAATGTGCTGAGAGGTGCAACTGGAGGGATGTCTGATCATTATCTTGTGGAGGCTAAGGTGAAGATTTGTATGTGTTTTCAGAAAAGAAGAGTGAATGTTGGGGTGTAGAGGGTGGTGAGAGTAAGTGAGCTTGGGAAGGAGACCTGTGTGAGGAAGTACCAGGAGAGACTGAGTACAGAATGGAAAAAGGTGAGAACAATGGAAGTAAGGGGAGTGGGGGAGGAATGGGATGTATTTAGGGAATCAGTGATGGATTGCGCAAAAGATGCTTGTGGCATGAGAAGAGTGGGAGGTGGGTTGATTAGAAAGGGTAGTGAGTAGTGGGATGAAGAAGTAAGAGTATTAGTGAAAGAGAAGAGAGAGGCATTTGGACGATTTTTGCAGGGAAAAAATGCAATTGAGTGGGAGATGTAAAAAAGAAAGAGACAGGAGGTCAAGAGAAAGGTGCAAGAGGTGAAAAAAAGGGCAAATGAGAGTTGGGGTGAGAGACTATCAGTAAATTTTAGGGAGAATAAAAAGATGTTCTGGAAGGAGGTAAATAAAGTGCGTAAGACAAGGGAGCAAATGGGAACTTCAGTGAAGGGCGCAAATGGGAAGGTGATAACAAGTAGTGGTGATGTGAAAAGGAGATGGAGTGAGTATTTTGAAGGTTTGTTGAATGTGTTTGATGATAGAGTGGCAGATATAGGGTGTTTTGGTCGAGGTGGTGTGCAAAGTGAGAGGGTTAGGGAAAATGATTTGGTAAACAGAGAAGAGGTAGTGAAAGCTTTGCGGAAGATGAAAGCCGGCAAGGCAGCAGGTTTGGATGGTATTGCAGTGGAATTTATTAAAAAAGGGGGTGACTGTATTGTGGACTGGTTGGTAAGGTTATTTAATGTATGTATGACTCATGGTGAGGTGCCTGAGGATTGGCGGAATGCGTGCATAGTGCCATTGTACAAAGGCAAAGGGGATAAGAGTGAGTGCTCAAATTACAGAGGTATAAGTTTGTTGAGTATTCCTGGTAAATTATATGGGAGGGTATTGATTGAGAGGGTGAAGGCATGTACAGAGCATCAGATCGGGGAAGAGCAGTGTGGTTTCAGAAGTGGTAGAGGATGTGTGGATCAGGTGTTTGCTTTGAAGAATGTATGTGAGAAATACTTAGAAAAGCAAATGGATTTGTATGTAGCATTTATGGATCTGGAGAAGGCATATGATAGAGTTGATAGAGATGCTCTGTGGAAGGTATTAAGAATATATGTGTGGGAGGCAAGTTGTTAAAGCAGTGAAAAGTTTTTATCGAGGATGTAAGGCATGTGTACGTGTAGGAAGAGAGGAAAATGATTGGTTCTCAGTGAATGTAGGTTTGCGGCAGGGGTGTGTGATGTCTCCATGGTTGTTTAATTTGTTTATGGATGGGGTTGTTAGGGAGGTAAATGCAAGAGTTTTGGAAAGAGGGGCAAGTATGAAGTCTGTTGGGGGTGAAGGTTTGGGAAAGGTGAGTCATTGGGGGGGCTGATGATCGCCTGGGGGCCTGATTCATGTAAAAACTGCAAAAGCGGGTGACTGAGTTTGGAAAAAGTGTGTGAAAGAAGAAAGTTAAGAAAATTTGTAAATTAAGAGCAAGGTTATTGGGAAACAGAAAGGGTTGGGGGAACAAAATAATTTGGGAAAAAAACCCTGGGGGAAAATAATTTTTTTTGGGGGATATCTGGGAGTGGTTTGGGCAGCGGAGGGAACCGGGAAGGGAAGTAATAAAGGGGTGGGGGGGGGGCAAAAATTTTGGGGGGGCCCTTGAAGAATGTTGGAAGTCAGAACATTACCCCTGGGAAAAGAAAAAATGGGTAGGTTTGAAGGAAATGGTTCCAACAATGGTATGGTTGCGAGGGGTGGGCTATGGAAAAATTTGGGTGCCAGGGGGGTGGATGGCTGGAAAGGAATTTTTGGGGAAAATATGTGGTGGAGGGGGTTTTTGATCAGAAAGGAAATTTAAAGGGTAAGGAGATGTGTGGAAAAAAAAAAAATTGGTTGAGAGAGCAAAAGAGGGTTTTTTTGAAATGGTTTGGTCACAGGGAGAGAAGGGATTTGGGAAAAGAGGGGGGGGGACCCAAAGATTTATTGTCGATTTTAAAGGGAACGGGGGAAGTGGAGCCAAAATTTTGGGGAGGGGAAAATTGGTAAAAAAATTTTGATGATCGGGCCGAACATGCGGGATTTTTAAAAAGGGGTGAAAGGGAATAGAGTAAATTTGGAAACGATGGGGTTATAGGGGGTTAAGTGCTGTCAGTGGATTGAAAAAAGGGCGGGGAAAACGTCTGGGGAAACCCCCGGAAATTTTGTGGGGCCGGGATGGGGAAAAGGAGTTTGGGGTTTTTCCGTGAATTATTACATGACAGCTAGAGACGGGGAGTGTGAACGAATGGGGCCTTTGGGGTTTTTTCCCTGCGCCCCCCCGCGCACATGAGGGGGGAGGGGGTTGTTATTCCATGTGTGGCGGGTTTCCGAGGGGAAAAAAAACAATAAAAATTTATTAATGTGTATTTATTATATTTTTGTGGTTTATATAATTTTCTTTTAGATGTAAAAGGTTTATGTAAATTTGGGCGTTTTGTAAAAAAATTTAAATTTGGGGGGGAATTTGTTTTTTTCCCCCAATAAAAAGGAAAAAAATTAATAAAATAAATAAATTTATATATATATATAAAATATTAAAATTTTATAATATATAAAATTTTTATATATATATATAATATTTTTTTTTTTTTTTTGTTTTTCGCGTCTCCCGCTTTTCCCGGGGTAGCGAAAAGGAAACGGACGAAAGAAGGGCCCCCAACCCCAACCCCAATACACATTTATCCCACGTCCACACAGAAAATACATTTAACACTTGTCAATTTTTACCCAAAACCTTTCACATGCCTTAATTCAATTCCCTTTTAACCCACGAAACCCCCCGGGAAAAACCCAACCCCCTTTTCCCAATTTGTCTTTCCGGAAAAAAACCCCCCTTTTCACCCTCCTGCTTTTCGGGGAAATCACCAAAACCACTCCCTTTCCACCCCCCCAAATTTTGGTCTCCCCTTCTCCCCTTCCCTCCACCTCCGACACCAAAATCCTCTTGGGCAATCTTTCCTCACTCATTCTCTCCATGTGACCAAACCATTTTTAAAAAAACCCCTTCCCCTCAACCCGCTCTTTTTATTTCCCCACATCCTTTTTACCCTTTCTTTCTTACTCGTTTAAAAACCCCCTCACCCACATTTGTCCTCAAACACTCATTTCCACACCCACCTTTCCCGCGCAAACTTTCAATTTCCCCCTCGAAAATAAAAACATTGTTGGAACCAAATTCCTTCAAACATACCCATTTTTTCTTTCCGAGATAATGTTCTGACTTCCTAAAAATTCCCAAGGCCCCTGAATTTTTTCCCCCTCCCCCCCTTTTGATCCCCTTCCGCTTCCATGGTTTTCCCTCCGTGCCAATCCCCTCCCAGATACTAAAACACTTTACTTCCCCCGTTTTTTTTCCATTCAAACCACCTCCCAATTGGGCTTGACCCTCCAAACCCCACTGTACCTAATAACCTTGCTCTTATTAAAATTTAACCCTTTAAATTTTCCCTTTTTTCACACACTTTACCAAACCCCGTAAACCAGCTTCTGCGTTTCTCACATGAATCACCCACCAGCGCTGAATCATAAACGAACAAAAACTGCCCTCCTTCCCAAGCTCTCTCACCCCAAAAAGGGACTCTACTTGCCCCTCTTTCCAAAACTTTGCATTCCCCTTCCCTAAAAACCCCCAAAAATAAAAAAATTTAAAAAACCTTGGGGGACATCACACCCCCTGCCGCAAATACATTCACGGGAAAACCCTTTCATTTTTCCTCTTTTTCCCTACACGTACACTGCCTTACACCCTTCGATAAAAACTTTTCATGCTTCAAAAAAATTGGGCCCCAACCATATATTCTTAATCCCTTAAAAATTTATAATTTATATATTTATAAAAATTAAAAAATATTTTTTTTAATAATTTAATATTTTTTTAAAAAAATTAAATTTCCCCCATTTAAAAATTTAATTATTTTTAAATTTTTATTAATAATATATATATTTAAATTAAAAATAATTTTAAAATATATTATATATTTTATTTTTTTTATATATAAAATATATATATATTTATATATATTTATAAAATATATATATTATTTTTAAAATATATAAAATATATATTATTTATATATTTATATTATATATATGTTTTTTTGGAAAAATTTTTTTGGTGAAGGGGGGGGGGGGGGTGGGGGGGGGGGGGGGGGGGGGGGGGGGGGGGGGGGGGGGGGGGTTTGGGGGG